>NC_026156.1:563397-599601 GCF_000512975.1 Sesamum indicum
ATATAAATTCAATTAAAATATTATATCAACAGTACTAACAACAATATGCACTATCCACACTTGTAAGTTATTTCTTTTGTCAGTAAAAAGAGGGCAAAAATAATAAAAACATCAACAACTTTGCAGCACAAATAATAATGTAAGAACTAGTCATATTTAAGACTCAAAAGGTTTGATAGAGAGGCAAATAGGAGAAAGAATTCTGACTACTGAAAATACGATGGATAGAAAACAAAAGTACATTAATCTCAATTTCCAGTTATCATAAGAGTGAAAACTGATCAATTGTGTAACTTTCAACGATCATCGTTTGGGGTTACCAGCAGAGGTAAATATATTATAATTATATAGTATAGTTTGAAGGAACAAAAAAAAAACAATGAACTTGTAATATCAGTTGGATGAACAGGAGCTACATATCAGCAAACAATCATAAAAAACCCCTCTGAAACATATTGCATTTGTCATGCTTGTAGGCCAGATGTAGTATTGAAAAGGTAGAACAACAAGATAGGACCGACCACTCTACCTTTCATTGACCAGATCTTGACAGTGTTATCCATTCCACAGCTTGCAATACGGTATATGTCAGAAGGATGGAAGTCCTAAGGCATCCATAACCCATGAAAAGTAAGATGCTCATAGGCCAATTCAACACAGAACCACCATATTCCGAAAAAATGAACAAAGAAACAGAGAGAGCATACAGGAATTAAGTTCAACATGGCGTTCACATACCACACTAAGGACTTCATTGCGATGCCCACCAGCACCAGCAAATATCAAGATGCATATCCCTGTATGAATATTCCACAGGCGTACAGATTCATCCTGACGACATTTTATTGTTAAGCAAGTTCCATGCAAGTGAATACCAACAAAGTAGTCATTAATATGTCAAATCATATTTGTAAATTGGTTAATCACATTAAGCACACACAACAGGGATCACTTTTTGAAGCACTTACTTTGCTTGCTGACACAACAAGGGATGGTTTCAGTGGCTGAGTCCGAATTTCATTTATTGAATCTCCATGACCAACAAAACTCTGCAAACGTAACAATAGGAGGAAATGAAAAATTAATTAACTCTTTTTTGATAAAGTCAGATTTGTTCCCAGAACAACTTCCACTGAAAAAATGAAGCATATATACTCCAGACAGACAATGACACGCAAAACAAGTTAGAACAAAGCATCATATACAATCAAAATGGTGCTTGTTGCATATTTCATTATTCTACTCTACTTGTCTTCTTTGGGTTTCAATATGATAATATATGATGCAAGTACCCAAAAGCCCAATACTTAGCTTTCGGACAAAAAGAATACCTTGTATATCTTCTCACTGCCAGTATCAATAACACGAATAATCCCATTAAGTCCTCCAGCCACCAAGAATGGAGTTCCATCAATATTGCAAGCCCAACTGACAGTGTAAAAGGATTCATCTTTCTGATCTACACAGCAATTGGAAAAACAGATGCTGCCTGAGAATACGTGTCACTATTAAAAACTCAAGCTAGTCATTAGGAACTAAAATTTCTTACATCTTCATCAATGTAGGACTGCAGCACAGCTATAACACCACCTTCTAGGCACTGGTATACTGTCACCTAAGAAATACCAAAAGTATAAAACGAGTTTATTACAAAAACCCTCCCCTTTGACAAAATACACTAAAACGAACAAAGGAAAAAAACGAAAAGAACACAGGCAAGAAAGCTCCAGAAGTGTTTTTTGAGCAGCGGAAGTAAAAAAGATCAATCTTTTTCATTTATATCAAGAATTGAAAGATACATAGTAAGTAGAAAATATCACAAAGAGGAACACGAGCACCTACGCGATTTCCACCGGCGGTGGCGAAGGCGTTGAAGTAACGGGAGTCGATGAAGTTAAAAACCACGGCGTAAATAGGGCGTTTGCCTTCCTGTAGTCTGTTGGTCACTCTATACTCCCGCTTCTTCGACGGCGTTAGTGAACCCACCACCGGCTCGCAGCCCAACGGAATCTTTGCCATTCCCCCCACCGGAGCAGATTTACACCACGGCTCCTTATGCCCTTCACTGCCGAGATTCAGTCACAGCAGTGGTTTTACTTTTTACTAGCGCTGTACCAGCATTCTTGACTGAGATCGCGTAATGGAAAAAGAAGTCGCTGGTTTTCCAATGCGACTCCGCTATTTGAAAACGGACTTATATTAAGTGGGCTTCCCTAAAATGGCCCAACCCAAAGTTTTACGGGCCTATTAAGAAATTCACCCCAACAGTTAGTTGAGGTCCGATACGCCATGACCCCGGAACTCATAAACAGCTTCAAGAATCAAAAACACAGTTTGCTTTGCGGAAACCAGGTTGCAAGATTTACGACGTTAAATTTTCTCGTAATGCGCTTCTGGTTCTACAAATCCTGTCCCTTTGAGAGATCAGTCTCATTATGTGCTGGAAACTCAATTGCTGCCTCAATTATACCATTGTCTTCTCCGAGGTGTACCATGCAGCGGAAGGGGATGCAATTACATGAAGAATTGGCTTTTGTTGGTTGCGCAACTGATGTACGGGCGAGTTTTCACTTTATTAACTTGTTTCCGTGAAACCCTTTTGAGATTTGGTGGAAATAGTGCGTTGAAGTATGAATTTGATTTTATACGGGGTTGTATGCATGTCTGTTTATGTTATTGACAAGTATGAAAATCTGGGGAAAAAGGAACCTTGGTTTGTGAAGCTTGGTAGATTAGACTATTTGGAGAGAAGGAATGGACGTTGCTCTGGAGGCAGGCCTAGATGATACATCTTTAAAGATTGACTGGAATAGAGTAATTAAGTTGTTGTTCTTCTGTTGCGGGTTCATATGAATGTGTGTATTGTTGGAAAGGATCAGAATCTTGGGGGAAGGATAGGATCCATAAAGTTGTAAACTGTTCTTTTCAGGAGGATTTAATGGGAAGTGGTGAATTTTTAGTCGACCATAGATGCCAAATTGGGGTGATATTGTTGCTTGTGTCATTCCTGATTTTTTTTGGGACCTTTTTGTGCTAGCTGTCTTCTGTCAATCTGTCATGCACCTCTGCTGGGCGGAAGAAGACGACATACGTTGATTTACCAACCTTTTCCAAGGTTTAGATTTTGGAAGATTATGGAAATGGGTTTTTCTCTAACAAAGAACTTAGGTGATTCCTAAGAGCAGAGAACTTTTGCTATTAAGTGATACCAATTTGCTCAATCTCCCTTGTCCTGGAGGATGGGAAGCTTATCAGACTTTAAAAATTGTTTGTCACTTAGACAAAGCATTTTACAGTTAACAGATTGTAGAATCCCCAGTTCACAAATATCTATATCTATATATATTTTAAGTTTTTGGTTAATTAGGGTAAAAGGCAATCTCAAGCGTTAGTTCTTATGACCACCACAGCCTCTTTTAAACTGAGATATTTTGTTTGTTTCCTTGGAAGTAGAATTTGCTAATAAGTACGTCACTAGGAAAGAGACAAAAAAGGAAACTTGGATGTTTAAAGTTGTGTATTTTGTGCTTAACTAAACTCTGCTTCTTGGTTTCTAAGACAATTCGTATTAATAATTTCATAGTTTTTGGCTGATGAGTAGTGTGCTTGAACCAACTCACAGTTGCAGAATACATCCTGCATACTGCTGAGGGATAAGGGATAAGTTTTGGCAAAATTCTCCATTTGCTCAGCTCCTTTTTTGTTCATGTCAATAATCAGTATGAATCTGGAAGTGTTTGCAATTTTTTTTCTCCATACATGTAAACATGATGTTGGTGGTAAAATTTCGATATAATTGAGCACAATTGGTTTCCATTTTTAGACATGCAAACACTAGCGGCTTGAGTTGTAAGGGCCTCTATTTATTTTCTACATCTTAAAGGAGATGAATATCCCTTGGAGCTCTATAATTTCCTTTACTTGTGCTTACAATTATTGAATGTTTTGTTCATAATTGGAAGCAAGCAATATTGTTTCTGAATTTGCTATGGAGGAACATACGTTCTAAACTTTAGGCCTTCTTATTGGGCAATTTGTGATTCACTAGACTTAAATTTTGTGGCCAAATTCTGATACGCTCTTGGTATGGGAGATTAATAAGAACCAATTGGTTATCATTTTCTTTTGAATAATTGGAGCACTTAAACCAACTTTCTATAGTAGTCTATTCAGATTTTTAGACAGCAAGATTTTATTCTTTAGCTGAATTTCTCCATTTGTCAACTCATTAGTTACCTCAGCTAATGTCCGTTGTAAATCTACTTAATATTGGACTACATTGACGGTTGTATAGAGTCTTGATTGGCATGAAAAGGTACAAATTCAAATGCAAACCAACTTTTCCTAGGTATACAGCAACTGGATTACTGATGATGAAAACCAATTCGATGGGCTTGGTTAGGATCTCTGGAAATCGGAACATGGTAATTGTGATCAATGTAGCAAAGGTTTTTAATATCAAGGTTCTGTTTGAAAATTAATGGACTGAGCTTTTGCTTGATTTAACAGTGCCTTGAAATAATTGATAATTTCTGAACCTTCTTGATAGTTTGTTTGCTACATTGCAGGAATAATAAAATGTTTGATTTAATAATCCTGAATTTTATTTATTCAAATTATTTTGTGCACCACCTTGCCCTCATACGGCCTTGGAATGTGGGCCAGCAAGAAGTTCAGTAATTATAGGATTTGTAATTTTTGGACTAGGTTTGGGCAAGCCTCATTGAGCCGCTTGCAAACACAACCGTTACTCGTATCCAACTGGCTGTGGCTGTTGCCAAACACTATTTAAGACTTCGTTGAGGGTTTATTCTTTATTCTCATTTCACACCATCCACCGACACGACTGACAAAGACGAGCGGGCGGCCGTTACATAACTTCACGTGGTAGTTCCTTTTTTTTCTCTCTCTCTCTCTCTCTTTATTTTTTTTTTCCCATTATTGTGTTATTATTAGTCCATGGTTACGTATAGATCTTTTGAATACTTTTTTGGTACAATCTTTTATTTCATATCAATTTTTCCTTTTGATTACTGCTTGACTTTTCACCATGATGCCTACAGTTCTATGGTTTATATGTTAGTCAATTTTTGTGTTTTATAACTTTCAATTGGTTTCTAGAACACCATGTTATCGATTGGTGTTAATCAAGGAATTGGTTGCTTCTTTTGTATTATTTTTTCGTTCTTCTTCAAAGATCCATAAATCATTTGTCATTTGTGAATTTTCTCTTACCCATACATCGATTGATGCCTGATCTGATAAGGAAAAACTAGAATGCCATTTCAGGGTGGCTTGCTTCTTGTTATCCGGGGGAACAATTAACTAGTTTGTTATAAGTGGGGAATAGCGTGTGGAACTATCATAAATAATGTCTATTTGACCTTGAATGTGGCTTAAAAGGTAGGGAATTGTTTGAAAAGAAGCATCAATGACAAGTTTAAAAATATACATGGTGGCCGGGTTTACTTGTTCCTCCTTTAATTTGTCACTTCCCATAGTCAAGTTAGTGCCTTAAGCTCCTCAAAAGGTTTTTCATACTGTAATTTGAGTCAGTGTAGTTAATAGCGCGCCATGTGCCGAGGCGCAGCCCTCGCGCCATACGGCGTCCATGGCGACGCCCTTCTATATGGCGTCGCTGTAGCGCGCGCCTGGGCGCCATTTCGGCATTGCCCCAGGCGCGCGCCATCTGAAGGGGCCTGGGCAGTGGGCTGCTAGCTAGGCAGCTCGCCCAGGCCCATGAAATTAAAAAAGAAAAGGTAAACCCTAATTAAAAAAAGGAATTTGACTCTTCAGTTCTCCCATGACCCTTCAGTTCTCTCTTCTCTTCTTCGATTCTTCATGTGCCAAGTGCCAACACATCTTCTTCTTACTTCTTCTCTAGTTTTCTTCTTCTCTTCCATATAACTTACAGGCATCTTGTGCTGCCGCTGCTGTTCACACTTCACATGACTTTATAGTAGATTTTTGCCAAAAATCATGAAACTCAAAACTGCATGCAGCACGCTTAAAGATGATGAAGTAACTATTGTTTAGATTCTTATAAATACAATATAAATATTATATATATATAACGCATTTAATACTAATTATATAAATATATAGATTATTTGTTATATTTGCGCCAACCTTCTAAAAGGCGCACGCCACGCCGAGCGCCGTGCGCCATGGCTCTAGGAGCCCTTGGCGTCATTGTGCGCCGTGTGCCACTAACTACTATGGTCCTAAGGCATCCATAACCCATGAAAAGTAAGATGCTCATAGGCCAATTCAACACAGAACCACCATATTCCGAAAAAATGAACAAAGAAACAGAGAGAGCATAAAGGAATTAAGTTCAACATGGCGTTCACATACCACACTAAGGACTTCATTGCGATGCCCACCAGCACCAGCAAATATCAAGATGCATATCCCTGTATGAATATTCCACAGGCGTACAGATTCATCCTGACGACAATTTATTGTTAAGCAAGTTCCATGCAAGTGAATACCAACAAAGTAGTCATTAATATGTCAAATGAAGCATATATACTCCAGACAGACACTGACACGCAAAACAAGTTAGAACAAAGCATCATATACAATCAAAATGGTGCTTGTTGCATATTTCATTATTATACTCTACTTGTGTTCTTTGGGTTTCAATATGATAGTATATGATGGAAGTACCCAAAAGCCCAATACTTAGCTTTCGGACAAAAAGAATACCTTGTATATCTTCTCACTGCCAGTATCAATAACACGAATAATCCCATTAAGTCCTCCAGCCACCAAGAATGGAGTTCCATCAATATTGCAAGCCCAACTGACAGTGTAAAAGGATTCATCTTTCTGATCTACACAGCAATTGGAAAAACAGATGCTGCCTGAGAATACGTGTCACTATTAAAAACTCAAGCTAGTCATTAGGAACTAAAATTTCTTACATCTTCATCAATGTAGGACTGCAGCACAGCTATAACACCACCTTCTACGCACTGGTATACCGTCACCTAAGAAATACCAAAAGTATAAAACGAGTTTATAGCAAAAACCCTCCCCTTTGACAAAATACACTAAAACGAACAAAGGAAAAAAACGAAAAGAACACAGGCAAGAAAGCTCCAGAAGTGTTTTTTGAGCAGCGGAAGTTTATATCAAGAATTGGACGATACATAGTAAGTAGAAAATATCACAAAGAGGAACACGAGCACCTACGCGATTTCCACCGGTGGTGGCGAAGGCGTTGAAGTAACGGGAGTCGATGAAGTTAAAAACCACGGCGTAAATAGGGCGTTTGCCTTCCTGTAGTCTGTTGGTCGCTCTATACTCCCGCTTCTGCGACGGCGTTAGTGAACCCACCACCGGCTCGCAGCCCAACGGAATCTTTGCCATTCCCCCCACCGGAGCAGATTTACACCACCGCTCCTTATGCCCTTCACTGCCGAGATTCAGTCACAGCAGTGGTTTTACTTTTTACTTGCGTTTGAAAGCCGAGGATGTCTCAGTCTAGCGCTGTACCAGCATTCTTGACTGAGATCGCGTAATGGAAAAAGAAATCGCTGGTTTACAAATGCGACTCCGCTATTTGAAAACGGACTTATATTAAGTGGGCTTCCCTAAAATGGCCCAACCCAAAGGGGTCCGATACGCCATGACCCCGGAACTCATAAACAGCTTCAAGAATCAAAAACACAGTTCGCTTTCCGGAAAACAGGTTGCAAGATTTACGACGTTAAACTTTCTCGTAATGCGCTTCTGGTTCTACAAATCCTGTCCCTTTGAGAGATCAGTCTCATTATGTGCTGGAAACTCAATTGCTGCCTCAATTATACCATTGTCTTCTCCGAGGTGTACCATGCAGCGGAAGGGGATGCAATTACATGAAGAATTGGCTTTTGTTGGTTGCGCAACTGATGTACGGGTGAGTTTTCACTTTATTAACTTGTTTCCGTGAAACCCTTTTGAGATTTGGTGGAAATAGTGCGTCGAAGTACGAATTTGATTTTATACGGGGTTGTATGCATGTCTGTTTATGTTATTGATAAGTATGAAAATCTGGGGAAAAAGGAACCTTGGTTTGTGAAGCTTGGTAGATTAGACTATTTGGAGAAAAGGAATGGACGTTGCTCTGGAGGCAGGCCTAGATGATACATCTTTAAAGATTGACTGGAATACAGTAATTAAGTTGTTGTTCTTCTGTTGCGGGTTCATATGAATGTGTGTATTGTTGGAAAGGATCAGAATCTTGGGGGAAGGATAGGATCCATAAAGTTGTAAACTGTTCTTTTCAGGAGGATTTAATGGGAAGTGGTGAATTTTTAGTCGACCATAGATGCCAAATTGGGGTGATATTGTTGCTTGTGTCATTCCTGATTTTTTTTGGGACCTTTATGTGCTAGCTGTCTTCTGTCAATCTGTCATGCACCTCTGCTGGGCGGAAGAAGACGACATACGTTGATTTACCAACCTTTTCCAAGGTTTGGATGTTGGAAGATTATGGAAATGGGTTTTTCTCTAACAAAGAACTTAGGTGATTCCTAAGAGCAGAGAATTTTTGCTATTAAGTGATACCAATTTGCTCAATCTCCCTTGTCCTGGAGGATGGGAAGCTTATCAAACTTTAAAAATTGTTTGTCACTTAGACAAAGAGTTTTACAGTTAACAGATTGTAGAATCCCCAGTTCACAAATATCTATATCTATATATATTTGAAGTTTTAGGTTAATTAGGGTAAAAGGCAATCTCAAGCGTTAGTTCTTATGACCACCACAGCCTCTTTTAAACTGAGATATTTTGTTTGTTTCCTTGGAAGTAGAATTTGCTAATAAGTACGTGACTAGGAAAGAGACAAAAAGGAACCTTGGATGTTTAAAGTTCTGTATTTTGTGCTTAACTAAACTCTGCTTCTTGGTTTCCAAGACAATTCGTATTAATAATTTCATAGTTTTTGGCTGATGAGTAGTGTGCTTGAACCAACTCACAGTTGCAGAACACATCCTGCATACTGCTGAGGGATAAGGGATAAGTTTTGGCAAAATTCTCCATTTGCTCAGCTCCTTTTTTGTTCATGTCAATAATCAGTATGAATCTGGAAGTGTTTGCAATTTTTTTTCTCCATACATGTTTAAACATGATGTTGGTGGTAAAATTTCGATATAATTGAGCACAATTAGTTTCCATTTTTAGACATGCAAACACTAACGGCTTGAGTTGTAAGGGCCTCTATTTATTTTCTACATCTTAAAGGAGATGAATATCCCTTGGAGTTCTATAATTTCCTTTACTTGTGCATTACAATTATTGAATGTTTTGTTAATAATTGGAAGCAAGCAATATTGTTTCTGAATTTGCTATGGAGGAACAAACGTTCTAAACTTTAGGCCTTCTTATTGGGCAATTTGTGATTCACTAGACTTAAATTTTGTGGCCAAATTCTGATACGCTCTTGGTATCGGAGATTAATAAGAACCAATTGGTTATCATTTTCTTTTGAACAATTGGAGCACTTAAACCAACTTTCTATAGTAGTCTATTCAGATTTTTAGACAGCAAGATTTTATTCTTTAGCTGAATTTCTCCATTTGTCAACTCATTAGTTACCTCAGCTAATGTCCGTTGTAAATCTACTTAATATTGGACTACATTGACGGTTGTATAGAGTCTTGATTGGCATGAAAAGGTACAAATTCAAATGCAAACCAACTTTTCCTAGGTATACAGCAACTGGATTACTGATGATGAAAACCAATTCGATGGGCTTGGTTAGGATCTCTGGATATCGGAACATGGTAATTGTGATCAATGTGGCAAAGGTTTTTAATATCAAGGTTTTGTTTGAAAATTAATGGACTGAGCTTTTGCTTGATTTAACAGTGCCTTGAAATAATTGATAATTTCTGAACCTTCTTGATAGTTTGTTTGCTACATTGGATGAATAATAAAATGTTTGATTTAATAATCCTGAATTTTATTTATTCAAATTATTTTGTGCACCACCTTGCTCTCATATGGGCTTGAAATGTGGGCCAGCAAGAAGTTCAGTAATTATAGGATTTATAATTTTTGGACTAGGTTTGGGCAAGCCTCATTGAGCCCCTTGCAAACACAACCGTTACTCGTATCCAACTGGCTGTGGCTGTTGCCAAACACTATTTAAGACTTCGCTGAGGGTTTATATCTTCTTTAGTCTCATTTTACACCATCCACCGCCACGACTGACAAAGACGATCGGGCTGCCGTTACATAATTTCACGTGGTAGTTCTTCATTTTTTTTCTCTCTTTTCCTTTTTTTTCCATTCTTGTGTTATTATTAGTCCATGGTTACGTATAGATCTTTTGAATTCTTTTTTGGTACAATCTTTTATTTCATATCAATTTTTCCTTTTGATTACTGCTTGACTTTTCACCAGGTTGCCTGCAGTTCTATGGTTTATATGTTAGTCAATTTTTGTGTTTTATAACTTTCAATTGGTTTCTAGAACACCATGTTATCGATTGGTGTTAATCAAGGAATTGGTTGCTTCTTTTGTATTATTTTTTCGTTCTTCTTCAAAGATCCATAAATCATTTGTCATTTGTGAATTTTCTCTTACCCATACATTGATTGATGCCTGATCTGATAAGGAAAAACTAGAATGAAGACGATCTGCAAATAAATGAAAGGGTGGTAGCGGAAAGTTGGGGTATGCCATTTCAGGGTGGCTTGCTTCTTGTTATCAGGAGGAACAATTAACTAGTTTGTTATAAGTGGGGAATAGCGTGTGGAATTATCATAAATGCTGTCTATTTGACCTTGAATGTGGCTTAAAAGGTAGGGAATTGTTTGAAAAGAAGCATCAATGACAAGTTTAAAAATATACATGGTGGCCGGGTTTACTTGTTCCTCCTTTAATTTGTCACTTCCCATAGTCAAGTTAGTGCCTTAAGCTCCTCAAAAGATTTTTCATACTGTAATTTGAGTGGAGTCTGTCTGTTATCTAACCTTACAAAAATGGTAAAGAGAGCTATGGAATTGTTAGTGCTGTTAAGTTTGAATTTGTTAATATACCTGAATAATGGCATCTAGTGCATGAACCATTAACTGATCACTACATTTTGCAGATCAAATCATTAATAGGCAGGCAATTTACCTTGAGGTGCTTTGCTCTCCTGAGAAAAAAGGAAAAACGTTATCATGTCTCAGGGTGGAGGTAACCAGGTTCGATTGAGTTGTGATGATGACCCTAACATAGGGTACATTGAAGGCATTATGGCAACTATCCTCTCGAAACTTCCAGTGACTTCTGTGCTAAAGTTTAAAGTAGTCTCGAAGTTTTGGAATAAGCTGATACGTAACCAACAATTTGCTCAGCTGCAATTTAGCTCTTTCCCAAAAACACCAAAGCTAATTTTGTATGTTTGTGGTAACAACTCTGGGGGCCGTAGCAAGCTGTACTTGATGGAAAGAAGTGGAAGACTTAGCAAGCCGTATGTGATGGACAGAAGTGGAAGAATCAGACCTTATTTGACCTTTCCTAATCTTGACCGGAGCAGCTCTTTACAATTGATCTCTTGCTTCAATGGTCTATTATGTTGCACTAAATCAGTGGGAACAGAAGACTTGGACATCCAAATCTGCAATCCTGCCACTCGGGAAGTACTAGAGGTTCCCAAAGGTAGCCCATGTGCTGAAACTCCATCAATTGGAGTAGTCTTTGATCCAGATACAAACAAATACCAAATCTTGCGTTTTGTTTCTGCTGCATCTGGATCTGAAGTCAGTACTTGCAAGTGTGAAATTTATACACCTGAAGGTGGAGATTGGAGAAGCATTCCTGATGTTGTGCAAGGTCCTGTAGCTAACCCTGCTTGTCCCTCATTCCCAACTCATGCATGTGCTGGAGGAAGGATGTACTGGTTGGTCTGGTCAAAAGAAGACCGTGAGGTGCCTGATTACATTCTTTCCATTGATATGAATAACACCATCACTAGAGTTGAGCTACCAGGGGGTCCGGATGACCCAGATGAATTCAACATATTTACATTCTTGGTTGACTATGAAGGTCGTTTGGCACTTGTGTGTGTGGATGATGATGAAACTTATGTGGATATATGGTCATTGATAGACCCCAGTGAATCAACTTGGGTTCTTGAAGGGTGTGCTGAACTTCAGATAGATGGTTTTCTTGAGGGCATCAACTCAATAGTTTCCGTAGAAAATGAATTGCTCTTTATTATGAAGCCTGGTTTTGGCACATCCTTTGGCTTCCACTTCCTCAACTTGGCTGACTGGACTTGGAGGACCCCTATTCGTCGTAGGTTCCGGATGGGAAGCTCTGAACCTGTTGCATTTCGGTATACTGAAAGCCTTTTGAGATGTAAGCCATTTAATTTTTCTTAACTCTATAGTTATATGCAAAAGTTTGATTTTTGTCTGTGGTGCTAAAGAGTCTCTGTATTTGAACAAAACCCAAGTTGCAATTTTCTCATATGCTTCCAGTCTCCTACTCCACAAGAATTTGTTCATCTTAAAACCTAAGAGCAACCTCTTAAGCTGATTCAATGTACTAGCATCAGATGAGAGATCAGTGATTCTGATGCATGGAACGTGGAGCTTATCGGTTATTGACTAATTATTCTTTTCATGTTCTATGTAGGTGATGCAACCAATGATACTGAGTAGCACAACTTCTGGTAAACTACTATTTCAACTATCATACTATTTTGCCTCACATTGTTTATGTGAAGATCTTTCTATCTATGACTTGCGGTTTATTTTCTTCTTCTTCATCAGTCGTTTTTCCATCTAATTGCTTGCACGCTCTTTTGCCTACTGTGTTCTATTCACATAACATAATAGAACATATAGAAGTTCATAACGAACAATTTATGATTTAGAGAGGTAAAAAAACTGCAGCTGCCTTTTCTTTATCAAGTTCTGATCCTTTTTTCTAAACAGTGAACTTCCAGTTTGATATGTACTTGGGAGTGTGAGGAATTACATAGCTTTTTCACTTTTATGTCTGTGTTGCCTATACAGGTGCAGTGAAGATTGATGTTGGTGAATGGCTGATGGGCTTGGGTCGGTTGGAGGAAGATGTAGGGCTTGAACTACTTATATTTGGGCTGCGTTGGCGCTCAGGTTGTCGGTGTCTGGGCTGGCTGATGAAACAGTTGGTTTATAGTATCCCTTTCTTTTCTTCTTGTAGTAGTAATAAGGATTTAAGGATTTCCGAAGTTATTTCTCTACAGATTCTAAGTCTGAGAGGTTTGGTTTTGCTTAAGGATTTCTACTACATCTGCTAATTTCTGCTTGTTTTATGAGAAGGATTCTGGACCTGTTTCTCTCTCTGTCCTCTTTTTTCTATATGGAAGTTATGATGACAAATGAAAATAGTTATCTAGCTCATTTTGTTCGTTTGTCTGGTGTGTGTGCAATAATTGATTAATTCTTGGGACGATGTTCAATTAACCGATAATCAAATGTTGCACTTGGAGTGAGTTTTGTTTTTGTATGTGTAAAAATAAAATATGCTTGAATTAGTACGTTTTGAGTTAATTATCTTAGGAATTGCGCTTTTAGTTCTACAATATAAAAAAGGAGGTGCAGTACTTTTTTAACATATTTAGTTTAATGGGAATAGAAAACATTGAATATGATGCCTATTAGACCTTCATTTTTGGATGAAAATCACTTTTTCTGCCGTGAAAGTTGGTTTTCAACAATTTGAAAAATCAATATTCTACTTTTGATCCTATAAAATAAAAAGTGTTGCACTTTTAGTTATGTACTTCATGGGATTAATATTTCATGGGACGTATTGTTCCATAGCTCAATTTTGGAATAGTTTTTCTACTCAAGGACAAGATATTTCGATTATGATGTTTGGTAATAACTTTCTGTATGAAAAAATAAATATTATTTTTAAATTAAAATATCTTGAGATACAATGAAATGACAATATATTTGGATTAAATATTTTGTGATAATTTTTCTATAAAAGGACAAGATATTTTGTAATAATTTTTATATGAAAAAAAGTAACAGAATACAACTTATGATCATATTCCACAAATAAAATCTCGTCAAATATAATCTTACAATTTAAATTAGTATACAATTGAAAATAATACCAAAGAAGATCTCATTGTTTTACAAGAATAAAATGATCAAGAAAGTGAAAATGAGAAATGAGAGCAGCCGCACCCATTGGGTAGCCGGATCCGGGGCCCCGGACTTTAGTTTAATCCCTTTCCGGTTGACCTTCTGCCCCGAGTCGTTGACCACCACATCACTACCTACCACTAAGCTGTGCCTCTTCGTGTACCAAACCATGATCTTAAACTTCACCCTGGTAGCCAATCTCACCCTGAAACTCACCGTCGAACCGTTGGCAACGGCGTCACGCGCGTCCGCCCACGGCAGGCCACTGGCGTCCACCAAGGCTCGCCGGTGAGTGTTTTTGTTGTGTCCTTGGTAGAACTCCGGCACGGTGAAGTTGGCGATGGGGAGGGTAGAGTTGTAGAAAAAGGTCAAGCTGATGTTAGCATAGTGTACGCCTTTGTCTTTCATGCCGTTGTCGAGCTTGAGATCGAAACGTATGGTGTGGTTGTTCCTGGTGGCAGTGGAATTATCGGATCTGTTGAGGGCAGGAATATAAAAGTCTTGGATGGAGCAAGTGGGTTTGGAGGTGCGTAGGCTTAGCCACATGAAGAGGGCGGTGAGGCCGGACGTAAATATGAAGCTGCAGCAGCATCTGCAACATCCGCCGCCGCCTTCCGGCATGCCTCCGCCGAAGAAACGCCTTCTTCTACTAGGAACGATGGATGGAAAGAGACAGAGATGGATTGATTATTAACTTATATATACGTGCGTGTATACATATATATGTAGGTGGATTGATCTTGACTCGTTTGAGAGAAATAAACTTCGGGGAGGGGCCAAATCATTGGAATATCACTCTTTTTTATAGGAACTTGCACTATGGGGTCCTCTTTTGGCCAGCTGCTAAGCTCCTAAGTCACATTCGAGATGGACTTTTTAATGGTTTAAATTGGAATCATTACCTTACTATTAACAATGAGTCATTGAACTTATTAAAGAAAACAGAATGAGTCGTTGCAGACTGAAATTAACATTTCCAGAAAAGTGGCTACTCTGTAAGGGTAGAATATTCAGCCTTGCAGACGTTGAACACAATCATTGTTTGCTTCATCGTGTTTTGCCTTGTAAGCAGAGAGTCATTATCATTTCTGCACTAGTGCTTGCTTCAAGTTCGTGTTTCAAACTCACAAACGCATAAGGGCTCTCTTCCCAGAAAGAAAAAGGATGATGGGCGACTTCAGGGAGGCCTCCATATGTCCTCTGAGCATGCTAAGATATTAGCCTAAGTATTAACTGCATGCTTAACCGAGAGATTGCGGCAAGGGACAAAATGAACTTTTTGCATTAGTTAACTAAGAACTAATCACCTAAAATAGAAATCGTACTGCAAAAGCCGATATCACTACTCTTTTCAACAAGTGCCTAACATATCTTTGGTGCAGTACATTGAGTTCATCCTAAACCGGTCTTGCTTCAAGCTCAAGTCAGTAAACTTCAATAGAAACTACAAAAAACAAAAGACAAATATCCTAACCACGGAAATCAGCATAAGGTAGTCTCATGCTACGGAGAATACCTAACTCTGAACAAGTAGGCTAGAGGTAATTGGAGTGGAGGAACTAAGGAAAACCTGAATGATAGAAGGGAACTGGAAGGTTTCAAAGGACACATGTTACTCATCATCTTTATAAGGGTACTCTTCTGGAACTTGTTTCAGAAGTTTCACCTGCAGCTCGAACACATCATCCCCTCTAAGCATATCACGCAGCCACGTGACTTCTGTTTTCATTGACACCTGAAGGAGAAGGAAAGAGAAACTGAGGCGTAAATGTGAGCCAATTCTACTATGTAATATGATGGACAAACAATTGATGAGAATAGACATAGTAGAATTCCACTCAAAGCAAAACCTTTTTTTTTAAGGATAAGATGTTTATAGAAGGGATAATGCTCACCATCTCAAGAGCTCCTCGAATGACTCCACTTAAGATATTGCAATAATACAGTCCTTGACAGGTATCAGGAAGCTCAACAAAGTCTACCAGAGGATTATCCTCCAAAATTATACTGCAGGTTGTCCCCTCTGCATCCCAGTTAGTGACAGATGCAGTGACGCCCAGGAACATTTTGAATCCAACCTGTTCGAGAGACATTAAAGAATGGATCTAATAAATCAAAAGGTTCAAACCATTAAAACAGTATAACTTGCATATTTTCCTCCTGTCACCCATTAAAACAAAACCTCCACATAATTCATTCTAAGCTTCCATAAGATGAAAGAGTGAGCCAAAATCAAAGCACCATATAAAGTTCAGGAAAATTCTGAACACTAATTCAAGTTCGGCGAACTTACGTCGGCAAATTTTGAAGAGATCGTATCCCTCCACTTCCATCAATCAAATAATATATGATATATATATATATACTGTTTTCCAATTTCATTAAATAGCAAAAGGGAATTGTTTCTCAAAAACAGCCTCTACATAAGAAGAATAGCATCTGGTCATAGTTTCTACAATAGGTGCAATTTTTGAGAATCAGAAGCCACTGCTTAAACTATATCCATCATGCTTCATCTTTTCACCCACTTTTGTGATAGGAACTCATACGAGAAGGTTTCCTGATTTTATCACTCCAGCTTTAGGTGATACTGGTGCATGTGCAAGTGCTTAGCAAACTTATAATATGATGCATCGCAAAAGCAAAAGGGAAAATCATGCATTCCTTCTGGTTCGAAAAATTTTTAAGTTCTCCTACCAAAATTAAACTAATCCATAATCGAAATTTTGGAAATCTGAAATTCCTTCAAACAGCAATAAATGGGAAGAATACTAGTACAAGCACCTTAGCAATGACTTCAGCAGTTTCTCTAAAATCTACGCATCTGTTAACATTAGATTTTGCAAGAA
Organism: Sesamum indicum; assembly: GCF_000512975.1. NCBI lineage: Eukaryota > Viridiplantae > Streptophyta > Magnoliopsida > Lamiales > Pedaliaceae > Sesamum > Sesamum indicum. Next base: position 580,376 of record NC_026156.1, read on the forward strand.
ATTCATCAACTAGCCGAACCCCAATGTTATAACCCCTGCAACATGACATCACAGATACTTAAGAATTCTGCACATAAAAGAAAACTTCAAAACAAAAGCTCATCCAGAGAAACTCACTAGAATCAATTTTTATAAATTGAATAAGTAAAACCATAAAAGCAGTGAAAAACCAGAATAATAAACAATCACATTTGATCGAGCTGCTTGTTGACCTCGTCCACCTCCTCCAGATCGGTGAGGAGCTGGCGCACGATAGCACCGTATGTTAGAGTGAATAGCTCCGCGTTCTGAGAACAATCAAACAACATTACTAACCACGATAACAGAACAAAACTATTAACTACCAAATTGCTCGATGAAACGTCCACGAATCGGATAGTGAATAAACAAAGAGGCAATACTTGCCACTCTATCAACGCTGGCAAAAATCGCATCGCCGGACTTGGGGGCGACCGGGGCCATGAGATGGGAGAGAGCTTAGGTCTTCGCCTTGAGAGTGTGAAAATTGAAGATTCGACTGAGCATGTACGACTGAAGGGTGGAAACCGAGGATCCGGATGCTTGAAACACGCTTTCTAAAAGTGCTTGGCATATGAACAGAAATCGTGGTGGTAAAATGGCTGACTAGTGCCTGTAGCGTCACCAGAATTTCAGTAAAATGTGCGAGTAATTTCGAATGACACCAAAAAAATATCCCAACTCTGTTTTTTCTTTTTAAATATATATATATATAATTAAATATTTTATTAAAATAAATCATAAAAAAATATCATGGAGACAGTACCTCCACCTAAAGTAAAAATATATCCTGAACACTCATTACTCCCGTAGTTTTTGACTATGCAGCTAACATCATTATATCCCTCAAGAACTACAGGGAATTGGCCCTAATGTATGCCAGTACACTGTGCACTTGAGGTACTTTAGTACCCCATCCAAAGCACCCTAATGAGTTCCGTCAGGATGATTAACGTATCTAGCCAACTTTGAGACAAAAAAGGATATATATGGTCTCGTGACATTTGCTAGATACTGTAAGCTCCCAATAATTTGAAAATACCTTAGTTGTGCAACCGGAATACCACTTTCATTTTTAAATAAACCTACAGAAGAATCATAAGGTGTCTTAGCAATTCTACTGTTTTTATAACAATTATTTTCTCAACATAGTGAGATTAAGAAATGACTATCCCATCAGTTGAAGGAATCAACTTGATGCTAAGCATTACATCTGACTCACCCATATCCTTCACTTCGAACTTATTTTTCAAAAATAACTTGGTTTCACTAATAATATCTATACATGATCCTATTAATATAATCATCTACATACAGACATAAAATAATTACTTTATCTCTTTTAACTTTACAGATTTATCATTCTTAATCACGGTCAAACCAAAGTAAGAATAGTTTTATCAAACTTTTCATGCCACTTTTCGGGTGCTTGTTTAAGTCCAAGGAGAGACTTAACAAGTTTACAAACTCTGAGCTCGTTACCATGAGCTACAGATCCTTCAAGTTGATCCATGTATATTTCCTCCTCAAGTTCACCATACAAGAATGTTGTTTTCACATCTATCTGGTGAATTGGGAGATTATACATCGAAGCAATTGTAGTCAACCGAGCTACCGAAAAATAGGTATCGAAATAGTTTACTCCCTCCTTTTGTTTAAAACCCTTAGCCACCAATTTGGCTTTAAACTCATCTATGGCCCCATCAAGTTTTAATTTCTTCTTTGAAAATTCACTTACACCCAATAGTAGCATACCCTGGAGGGAGATCGCCTAGCACCCATATTCCATTAGAAACAATAAAGTCCATCTCACTTTTGACAACTTCTTCCCATTGCTTTGTTTTTTAGAAAAAGCTATAGCATCTCTGAAAGTTAACAGATCATCCTCGATATTGTCACTTACAAAATTTTTGACAACCCTAGCTCTCTTATTCCATCTATATTCATCTGATTCCTCATAAGTCAGACTAATACTATTAGAATTAACCCCTACATTAGACATCTTTTCCACATGTTGATAATCTCATGAGTCTGTTCAGCTACAGACTTGTCCTCAACCATTTGATACTTTTCGAGTCTTTGTTCTTCAGTATTATATTTTCGGTCTAACTCATCCGACAAAAACTTAGCAGTATAAGAGTCGAAACAATAGACGTCAAAAATCGTATTTGATAAAAGCTAACAAAATCGCTCCTTGGCTATTTGATCCTCTCTGTCCATTGCGCTATCTCAACAGTTCTAGAATCGGTCTCAGTAGATTCAGATTTGCTAAATTTTCATTTGTTGTTGCCAGCGTGAAAAACTAACCCGAAAACTTATCGGCAAAGCGATTAAGCCGACTTTTGGTGTCGAAATTGCAACAGAAATTGGTTCGACCATTCTTAATATCTTCGGAAATTAGAAATAACATTCTAGATAATTTCAAAAAATCTCAAAACAACATTTACAAAACTATTTTCGACGTTCCAACAAAATTTGATTTTTCAAACTTGTATATTTTCTTCAAGATTGTTGAAAATTTTTTAATTTCGTGTAATGAAACAACATTTTGAAATATAACAATCTAATTTTAGAAATCAAAAGCAATAAAAGTCATGTTGGAACAAATAATATATTACAGTTAGAAACGCTATTTACAACAAAAATATTAAATAGAAAACTTACAACGAAAATTTCTAATGATTTTCAGTCCAATGGTAATCGTAAAAATTTACGAATCGTAGAATTCACTGCTTGCCTTGAAAAAATATACGTCCTATATCAGTCGTGTATTGGGTACAACGTAATTTCTTTCAAGATAAAACGGTTATAATTTTTTTGATTTTAGCATTATACCAAAGAACACCTCAATCAAACACTTAAAAACTCGTTATTGAAATAAGAATCTCAAATCTTAAAATATTGAGAGAGATAGGCCGAAAAAGAGAGAGAGAGAGAGCACCCGAGAGAGAGGTAGAGAGAAGAATTGAGAGTTTGTAGTTGTGCTGGTGTAAGTGTGTTTTTTGATGAGTATGTGGCATCATCCTTTTATAGGCAGCTCCATCCACATTTCCTTCAATGCAACATTTTAATTGGCATAATGTCATTAAAGAATTGGATTTGACAGCCATGAAGCAGCAGAAGCAACAATAATTCAGTTTCAATTTAAAATATGAAACTGAAACTTCAAACATTTAAAATTTAACTTTTAAATAAATCAAGTGCAGTTACATTTGCTTTGAAAATCCAAAATTCTAATATATGGGTTTATCATTACATTAATTAAAAATCAGTAAATTACCCTCTTATAAAAAATAAACAATAATTTTTCCTTTATGTTTTAAAAAATATGCATTTTTTTTTCAATATAAAAAGATAAATTACTTCAAATTTACAAATATAAAAAATAAATGAGGAGTTGTTTACCTATATTTCATAATATAAATAGGTAGATTGCAATTTAACCCAATATTTGACACAGAAAATCTAATCCCTCCCGCAAATTTGGCAGCTGATGAGTGATGATGCTCCATTTTCCCAATTCTTGATATGAAATCCAACCAACACAAAAGTCAAGTCCGTTTTTATTTCATTTACGCAGAAAAGTCAGTCATGAGCCACATCCATCCTCTCTTACATTAAAGAGTACGTAAAGCAAGTGGTATTTACTAGTGCTGCTTATGATATCCCTCATCGTTCGTCTCCTGTCTTCCGGAAATCACCAGCTGGAGCCTCCTTGTACGCTTCCTTCACAGATTCAAACGTGGAGTCCCCAACGACAGCCTCTTCCGCCCCGTCCTGCGCTTTCTCCACGGTCTGGCTGGCGAATCCCTGACGGGCTTTCTCTTCCGCCACTCTCTTGAACTCCTGCGCCGTCGAAGGTGCTCTCTCCTGATCAACCCCGCCGTGTACTGTATTAATGCTCTCTTGCTTCCCTTCACTGTATCTCTACACATACACATGATCATCACTTGGAAACATATATAATACATACATCTACGTCTTGTAGTAATTAAAAGCTGTGAGATTATATTTGTAGGTTTACAAAATTAAATGACGTACGTTCGTACGTACCCTGCAGATAGAGATTGGGAGAGTTGCGGTTAGGCGTTTGATCCTTGATGCCTGTGAGGAGGAGTAGAGGGATAGGAGGTGGCCGCCCATTTTCACAAGGAAAAGAACCAAAGAAAAAGGAGGAGAAGGTTGGGTTTTGGGAATTAAGTGGTATATAGATAGATTTGTTTCGAGTGTCGCACGTATTTTTTTGGGTGTAATACGTGGCAGTCCAACAGGGTTGCTGTATCCCCATCTTCATGCAGAAATGAGCCCAATTTCTGTTTTTCTTTTTCTCTTTTTGGCCGGTGCAAATACTCTATTTATTTGCATCCATCTCTTGTTGAGGTGTTAGATCATGCCACGTCTGCGGCCATCAAGAAGTAGGTTGACCTGAATGGATCACGTATAAAATTAAAGGTGAGAGAGAATCCTATTCCTAATCTTATCCAAGGAATATATTCTTAATTTTATTGAGGACAAAACTGGTAAAGGGGTACAAATTTCATTTCTGTTGTCTTTTACTTATTTTCTGATGGTTTTGGCTAAGTCTGCCTTTTTATTTCTCTTTTAATTAGCTTTATTTTTATTTCATTTCCTTTGTTGCTTTTGGATTGAATGAGTTTTTCGTTTATTAATCAAAATCTTCTTTTCATGTATTGCACATTCTTTCAGTTAATGTTTGTTGGTGTGATATGATCATCAATAATCACATTCCAAGTATACGCTCGCTAAGAATTCATATTCTATCATTAATTAGGCCGTAACTCTGGAGGATTTAGTCCTGTCCAAGAAACACTCTGGAGGATTCGGTGTGTGCATTATCCAGTATTTTTATTTGGGAAGATCTGGTAAATGGGATGCATTAAGACAAAACAATTATAGGCAATGAACGGATGTAGATGCAAGAACAGCAACTATTATTATTACACACACGATCATGTGCTACAACATTATTAATTATTCCCACCATTTCTCCCCAAAACCATGCATTAAGAAACAGCCTCTTCTTATTCTACTCAAGCCGCAGTCTCCATCCGCTCAGGCAAAGATCGCGCGCATGCGGCACTGCGTGGGGTAACTCATGCCGCACATGCGGGGAAGATACTCAGCCTTCTGCATCATCTGCTGCATCTCCTGTTCCCTCCCGTACTCCTGCATCATCCGCCTCATCATACACCTTAGCGCCTCGCAACGGCACTGCGATTTCACGGCCCGCAGCTCGTTACAGCATTGCCGGAGGTGCTCCTCCTCGAACCTTCCTTGATCCGCCACCGCGCTCCTCACGAAGGATTCTTCGTACGGCACCCTCACCGACCGCATCCACTGCATGCAGTGCCCCATTCGGCATTGCTGGCTTTCCCACTCGCACCATTGTTGGTTCTCCTCCTCTTCCGCCACCGTGGTTGTCACCACAGTCTTGTGGGCGGAGGCGGAGGCGGAGGCGGCCGCCATCAGAAACAGAACGGCGAGAGCTACTGTGAACCTTGCCATCTACAGTTGTATATATGAGTGATGCAAATTGATGGATGTTTGTTGGTGAGGATGAAGTGGGGGGAGGAGGGATGAGGGCATTTATAGTGGAAGTGAGCAATTGCATGGCGAGAACGTGGAGGATTTGGAGCTTACACGTACTGAAATCATGCAAATGCTGCCATTGCTGTTTCTGGGTGCAGCGCTGATGCGAATTATGGGTAGGAAGGCTTTTTGGCTGTGGTTTTTTGTTTGGGAGTTTGGAGTTGGCTCCGCTGATCAGCTCAGTGTTGCTTGCAATTAGATAACTAGACATGCAGTGAACTCCATCCACCAAATGAACCCACGTCCAACTCTTTATTTATACAGGCAGCCAAAACCTGCACTATTTATGGGGTTAATTATTTTATTATTATTAAAAAAATTATAAAAATATAATTTTTATAAAATATGTAAAAAAATTCACGTGGATGTGATATAACTCTTAAAGATAGTTTTCGGAGTATTTTTTATTAATTCCTTGCTACTATATAATTTAATTAAATTTCAAAATATAAAATTACATATTTGGTTAATAATTTTGATGGAATTGCATAAAGTAACTATTATAATGTTTAAATTTAATAAATTTAATAATTTAATTAACAAACTATATTATTTTTATATGGAATGTGATATTTAATTCAATACTAATTTAAATAATTAAACTCGTAAAGTATTTCGATTACATTATTTAATTAACAAACTATATTATTTTTATATGGAATGTGATATTTAATTCAATACTAATTTAAATAATTAAACTCGTAAAGTATTTCGATTAAATAATACGTGGATCAATATAAACAATATTTAATAAATAAAATAATTAAAATATAAAACTTTTCGTACCTATTTTATCTTCGAAATGTGTGTGTAATTGAGCCCGTGTGTGTGAGGCAAATTACAAACAATGTACATATATATAAATATATAATGATGTAGGGGTGGGTGAGGCGGTGGGTGGCATGATGCTGCTCACTCCTCTCTTTTTTAATTATTTTTTATTTTATTTAATTTTTTAATAATTACCATTACGTCCTATTTATATTTTTAATTAATATAATTTGTTCTCAAATATTATAATAAACTCCAATTTAGTCCGTTCAAATTTTATTATTATGTCCTATAATTTATTAACAATTAAATTTAAATTTTCTTAATAATTATCAATTAATTTCTGAATTATATGTAAAATCTCACCTACGTCACAATTCTTATTTGGTTAAGAGACAAAAAACGATGAGGAGACATTGACATTGTTGGATGAGTTGAAGAGAATTTATTTGCTGAAAGGTAAACGTGTTTGTGGAAATTAAATTGGAGCATTTAAAGTTTGGTTAAGAGGAGGAAACATGAGAATGATATTGATAGAGACTCTGGGCCTCGGGGTTTCATTTAAAGGAAATCCTACCGACAGAGGTTTATCCATAAATAACCCCTAAACATAATTTTACGGAGCAACGTCAATTCAGTTTTGACAAGTTGATGCACATGTTTTGTTAGCAGTTTCAACTATGAATCTTTCCTTTCCATCAATTGTGGACATATGTACCCGTGCATGCCCTAATACATAGGATCCTAAATTATCAATTTCAGGACCTCAATTGATTTCGTACTGCAGGATTTTAATTGAAAGTTACTATAAATGTATGTGTTCTTATTTTCAACGCCTAACATTTCTGAATTGAGGACTCCAGATTTGGATGTGTGACATCGACCTGGCTCACATACCTTGGTGATAATTCTTGAATCATTTTACACTAGCAAAATAACCAGAATAAATTTTGGAAGAATGCTATAGGTATATCAGCTTTTTATTTACTTTTGTTTTCAATTTATAATTAGGTGTTTATAATTTACTTTTAGACAGTGGAGAGAGTGATGATACCACTCGTTGTTAAGGAGAAAAACACAAGTCTAACGAAAAATTGATGATTCATGTATGATTGTTGGCCAGTGGATTTTGAGCATTTTCACTCTAATCAATCCATGCACCTATTTCTCTATAAAGCTGCTATGAGATGCGGCCTAAAGGCACAACATTATAGCAATATGGCTTCCACACACCAACCCCTTCTTAACACTCCCAACAAAACCATATCTGCATGCAAAATCCTATTCTTCACTATATCCATCTCCGCAGTAGTCCTTTTAGTTTTTGATCTTCTTCCTATTATAATGGGAGACAGCCGGCTTAAGGGTCTGTCAACCCCTTCCTATCTGTGCCGTACGGCTTTAAATCCTCAGGCATGCCAAGATTATGTGTCGGAAGTGGTTTCTGATGGTGTAACACCACCTGATGCAACTATGGTGCTGCAAAAGTTCTTGATCAAGCAAGCACATCATTTGAACAGTGCAATTTTTCGGGCTGGGAAACTCAAAAATAAGTTGAACGGGCAAAATGATAAACAGGGGGCTATAGCTGATTGCGTCGAGCTAATCGACCTGTCAATTAATCTCGTCTCTGATTCAATTAAAGCTTTGGGAAAGAAAACCCGTACATCTCATGCCGATGCACAAGCTTGGCTTAGCGGTGTGCTTGCCAATCACATCACCTGTCTTGATGGGCTTAACTCTTCTGGGAGAAAATCGCTTGGAGCAACTATTGAGGACCTGGTATCAAGGGCCAGGGCCTCTTTGGCTGTGCTTGCAGCGGTATCAGAGCAGGATAAGGAAATGATGCAGTCTTTAAGAGGAAGGCTACCGTCGTGGATCAGGCCGGCGGACAGGAAGCTGCTTCAGAAAACCGCTAATGCTATAGAAGCTGATCTAGTTGTAGCGAAGGACGGGTCAGGTGATTTCAAGACAGTAGCAGAAGCAGTTGCGGCAGCACCCAGCAACAGCGAGAGGCGGTACGTGATCTATGTTAAGAAAGGAACGTACAAGGAGAACGTTGAAGTGGGCAGCAGACAAAGGAACCTGATGATCATTGGAGATGGTATGAATTCGACAATCATAACCGGTGACCGCTATAATTCCGAAAATTTCACAACCTTTAGAACCGCCACTCTTGGTAAGGAATTCTCATCCACAGTTGTTTACGGTCTTCATATAATCCAACAGGAACTCGATGAATACCAATGTTTGAGCTAATCGACTAGCTAAAAGAACTTGTACATAACTTCTACCCCTGGAAACCGAATCACACCGAACTTTTTAATGTCCTACAGCCGCAGTTGGGAAAGGATTCATACTACAAGATATTTGCATCCAGAACACGGCGGGCCCGGAAAACGGGCAGGCGGTGGCGCTCCGTATCGGGGCCGACGAATCCATCATAAACCGCTGCTACATGGACGCCTACCAAGACACGCTTTACACGCATTCCCAGCGCCAATTCTACAGGGACTGTTACATCACCGGAACCGTAGACTTCATCTTCGGCTTCGCACCAGCAGTACTGCAGAAGTGCGAGCTGGTAGCCCGCAGACCAAGGGTAGGCCAGAGCAACATGGTGACGGCTCAGGGCCGATCCGACCCGAATGAGAACACGGGCATCTCAATCCAAGAATGTGAAATCAAAGCGAGTGACGACCTGGAACCGGTGAAAGATTCGTTCCGTACATATCTGGGCCGGCCGTGGAGGGACTTCTCAAGGACCGTAGTGATGCAGTCGTGCATCGGGGATCTCATTGACCCGGCGGGGTGGTCGGAGTGGGCCGGGCGTCCCGTGGACAAGTTGTATTACGGGGAGTACAGGAATCTGGGTCCTGGCTCGGACACCAGCAGAAGAGTGAACTGGACGGGGTATCATGTTATTACGGACCCGGCGGAGGCCGAGAAGTTTACCGTGAGGGAGTTGATTCAGGGCCAGGAATGGCTGGATTCCACTGTGGTGGACTACATTGAAGGGTTGTAAGATCAATCTGGCACGTCTTTAGTTCGTTTTCAAATTATTGGTACGTAGTGGTACGTTTATTCCTCTTAGCCATTGTGATGGTGTAGTAATAAACTCGTGTTTGTGCTGTGATTGGTTTGGGTCAGCGCAGTAATAATTAATGTTTATTCAATAATGACATAAAACTTATTAAAATTCAAAAAAATTATACAGATTATGATTTTATTTGAGCTACTTAGACTCTATAACGTCACGTTCAATCTGAGCTATAAATTATTTGGAGCTCAATATATTGAGAAATTGAGATGAATGATTCAAGTACAACACTAATACAAATAGCCCCAACAAGGTAGGAGGATTAAGGGGGAAGTGGAAGGACAGTTTTTGAAGGCAGGGCAGCACGACAACGATTTAAATAGACTCCACCCACCCAAGTTGTCTCATGTGCTCTTTTGGTGGGCCTCATAATAATATAAATAAACACAGAGAAAGAAACAGCTCAAGACGACACCATGTGCGCACACCCAATCATCACAAACACGAAACAATTTTTTTTGTGTATATATATTAGAATCTTTATAAATTAATAATAATTTTTTTTGGTCCAATTTGAACCCAACGCCTAAATTAATAAGATAATTATTTTTTCAAAGATGCTTATATAAGTTTAAGGTCCTTCAATATTATAAATTAATAATTTTATAAAATTACAAATATAATTAAGACAATTTAATAAAATATAAATTACTCATTCAAAAGCTCTGGTGTTATGTTCTCATATTGCAACAAAAAATTGTGAAGAGTTGTTGTCGCTATGAGTGCTTTCTTTCTCGTAATTGATTGCAATGGCATTGTATCATTTTCAATTTCATCATCAATAGGTTCGTTGAATAAAAAAAAAAAACTCTTTAAATTAATAAATTATTAATTTATCGATTAATTAATAACTCCTTAAATTAATAAAATCATGTGATCTCAATATTATTAACTTATAAAAAATTTACTTATATTTATATTATATCTTTAGCGTTTTTCTTATTTTTAGCCTTTTTTTTCCTTATTTTTTTTCACTCACTAACCTTCACATTTCCCCCAATATCTACAAGTACAAATTATTTTTTTAATTAATATTTTTTTCTTTTTCCTACTTCAAATATTCTCTGTTAAAATCGTTTAATTTTTAGCATAATCATTTTATATTATTATTTTTTCTACGATAAAATATTTTACTTAAATGATTTTAAGTATTGTCAATTTTTTGTACACATATATCAAATGTGCTACATTCAACTAGTATTGTATCGAAAGTTGTCATTCGTTAGCATGCGGGTAGGGCACATTCCACATTTGTGCAGCCACAAAAATTAACAGAAAAATATTTGATTATATATGTCTATATCCAATATTTTCAAATTCGGATAAAAAAATAAATCGATCAAATTATTGGATCACTGGTCTAATCGGTCAGACCGAATTAAAAAAATCAGTTCATCCAGTTTATAATGTATATACCACATATATATAGCACATATTATTACATTACATATAGACTCTAAATAAATTAAATGTACAACCCCGTAAGAAAAAATTGTGTTTTTGGTCTCATATAATATGTTTATTTTTAATTTAATTTTATTTGTTAGACTTTTATCACATTTAGTTTCAAAAAAAAGTACGTAATTATATTACATCTTTTATTTCAATTATTTAAGGAAATATTTTAACACGTCACATCTATATATTGATTAGAATAAAAAATACAATAAAATTTGAAATAAAAAATCGACTTTGCTCCACATATGTTTGTTTGTTCCCGTGGAGAAGATAAGAAATGGTTGTTTGAGGAAGGAAATGCTCCTGTTCCGATGACAAGTTAAACAAAAGAACTTTTATTTGTGAAAAAGGAAAACGTGTTTTGAGGAAATGAGTTTAGTGTTTGGTTGAGAGAAGAAAAGATGAGACGGAGATTGATGGAATCCGTTGTGGTTTCAATTGAGATGAAAGGAAAGGACAACGTGTTTTTGGAGCAGTTAATGTTTTCTTGATCATAAGAGAACAAAAAAATGATAGACGGTAGACAAGACAAAGACCCTCGTGGTTTCAATCTATGGAATCGTACTAATTAACATGATAAGATTTGTTGGATTATTTGTCGCTCAAATAATGATATGAGATAATTATATCAGCTTTTTATGAAATTCGGTCTAATTATATATATATATATTCTATGATTTGATTAATTAGGGAAAAATGCAATAAAAAGGTGTTATTTTTAGTCTAATTTGTTCTAATTTGATTAGAATTGATCACGTACGCCGCACATGACCTTAAAATTTGAGAATTTTTTACTATTTCACTGAATTTTTTCCATGTAAATTAAAATAATAGTGATGCGTTGATTTTAGCACAAATACAGAGTTTTTTAATCTTGATATCGGATTTGGGCTAATTGAGTGTAAGCTCTTGAGAAGAAGGACCCGCAAAACAAAAGGTTAGCATTCTGATGCTTAAGTTAGTCCCGAATTTAAGAATAGATAAATAGAAAAATAAATTATGAAAATTATGATAAAAGTGCGAATTCTGTATGTAATAGCATGAAATTAGAATAGCAGAGTATCAGCAAGAGAAGTTCTCGAGTGTGGGAGGGGACTGTCTGTTGAGGGGTTAGGGAAGGAATCCCTCTTTATCAGAAGTTTTGGGGAGGGGGATCAGTGTATCTGGCGAGGAAGGCAGGATTATCAGTTGCACCTTATCCGTTCCTTAAGCAGCAAGTCTTCGGATGAAGGGGACTCCTTCTTCATGCAGATTCCTACCTGGTGGGGAGTCCGCTTAGGCTGAAGAGTCTAACCCCTTGAGGGCACCTTTCTCCCTTCAGGCTGGCCTTAGAAAAATGCAGCAAGCCTTCGTACTGGAACTCCTTCTTAAGCCAAGCTTGCAGGCTTCATCCTTGGACGGATTTTGGGATGGGGGCTCCTCCTTGGGCCCCAAAGAATTATTAATGACCCAGATACAGCGTAGCTCCACACTCTGCCCAATCATTCACATGCATCCATCTTCACAATTCTCTTTCTTTCTCTTTTTTTTTTTTTTACAATGTATGTTTTATTACATATTAAAAATAAAAAGGACAGAAATGAATCAGTTAAATTCTTCTTAACAAGTATGACTTAAGATTTTGAAACGTGTAACGAAAATTCACTTTAGCTCCAACTCATTTATTATTGAACCAACACTTGCTAATATACTCGTTACAATAATTCTTCTATTAGCATTTGATACGTTGGATGATGTAATAGTTAATTTGTTGATCACCCATGTAAAAATTTGAACATAAAATATGTTACAAATTCTATCTTATACCATACCCACAAGAAATTCGAAAAAAAAAACAAAAGGATGGTATAATTTTTTAATGTTATTGGCATCTTTAGTTTATTAAAATATTATATTTCTTGTTTTTGTGATCATGATGATACCATCTCAATTCTCACATGACCAAACGTGGTCCCACACCTACTACCATTAAAGTCTTTAGATGCTTTCTTTCTTACAATAAACAAGGGGTAATAAACCCTACAACGATGTAATAAAATATTGTTGTTGGGCAAATTAAAGTGTTATCAATGATGGTGGCAACTTCTCGATAAGATTTATACTTGATGAGGCTAGAAAGACTGTATATGGAAAACATTTCATGTCGTACATGTAAATTTATATTTATATAAATTATATGTTGTTGAATTTTTATATAATGGTAAATCCATATAAATGATGTTATCATTTCCATCAAACGAAATGAAGATCAAAGTATGAATAAATACGTACCAAAGGTATATTTTGGCCGTACATTGTCTACCAAATTAATTTTTTTTTGTTTCCATCAGGTTTGATTGAATTAAGTCAATTTGTAAAGTAAGTGTATCATACTTACTATGTGAATGATCGTTTTATTTGAACTATATATCAATTACATAATAAGTATATTACACTTGACATATAATTAATTAAAGATCAACCGAATTTGATCCATTTTAGAATTTCCCCCATAAGTCTTAGAATTTCAAAATCATGGATTCACGGATGCGCGACTCGCTCCGCCAATGATTCCTTCAAGACTATGTGCATTTTACCACATGTTTATAAAAGAAAAAGCAGAAAAGTGGCTACTCCAACAGTAATTCCTTTGACAAATATAAAAGTTAGAGAAACTTTTGTTCCTACATAGTTCGGCCAAATCTAAATTAATTATATTACAAAATATAGTACATTTATCATATGATTAGTATGTAATTTAGAGAAAATGACAAATCACGTAACAAGTATATGACATTTGTTTGTGATCAGATTGATTCGACCCAAAAGTTATTACATCAAATATTTGGAATATTACATATTACTAAATAGTAAGTCTATCTGTCATAATTCGCAGTTGAAATATTAGTTGAGTTAAGGGCTAAATGCAAATTACTCCCTATGTTATACGAAATGAGCAAATTACTCTCCTGTAAAAAGAAATAACAAATTACCCTTGTGGAAAAAAATAGAGCAATTATACCTCTCATGTGAGTTCGTGTAGTTCATACATTTTTTACTAAATTTCTTATTATAGAAATACATTTTTAACCTTATTTAATAACTATTGGCTCTAATTTGAATTTAAAATTCAAATCAAACCAGTAAATTTACGATCCAAATTTTAATTTGTTTGAATCGACAATTAATATTTAAATAAATATAGAGACCTTATAAAATATAAATAAAATATATTTAAATAGATATATATTATATATAATTAATAGTTATATATATATATATATGGGAAGAGAAAGGGGGTAGGGGAAGGTGGCAGGGGAGGAAAGGGGAGAGGGGGTGAGATTTTTCTTTTTATTTTTAAATAAAATAAGTATATATTATTAAAAATATTATAAATTTTATATCAAAAATCGTATTTTTTTTGTTTAATAAATATTTATATATTATAATTATTAATAAATTTTATATAAATATATCATATAAAAATAATTCTTATTTTAAAATTTTTATAACATAGAGAGGTAATTTAATATTTTTTTTCACATGAAATATTTGCACGTTACCCATATTGCAAGGAAGTAGTACACATTTTTTCGTTGAATTAATACTGAGATACCAACAATATTTAGTAATTTATAGAAATTGGGCGACTTATCTCCATTCTAGAATCTTTTTGCAGAAAGCAATGGAATTAAACGAGCCATATTTCGTGACAAAATCACACTCTAATTTGAGCAGGAGGTGGTAAAAGTTTGAAACTGCGTAGTTATGGAAAATTTCCGAGTTCACTCAAACTCTATTTTACTATAATTTAATAACAGTAATCAATGGAATAATAAATGCAATAAAACTTGCATTCAATTAATTAAATTGTAAGTTTCGCCACATATTTTCTTTCTTTCTTTTTTAGTAAATGAATTACAATTATGCAATTAATTTAATCATTTTAAATCAATATATATTACTTATATATATCAATTATATATAATTAATTCATAATTATTATTACAGTAGACCAGTAATTATCGTTAAACTCAAGGTTGTCTCAAGCTTATTTAAAATAAACCATAAGTCAAAATCTTAGTTGAACGGCCAATTGAGAAAACCCACCAGTCTACCCTGTGGGCTTGCAGAATTTTCCTTCTTCTGGGAAAAAGAAACTGATTATTGATATGGTCCAGACAGATATCACATCAGGTGACCTAACAAAAAGTGCTACTATTTTTCATTTTTTGATGAATAACAACAAACAATGGCCACCGAATACTACCACTTCGCTTTAAACTACATTAAAAATAGCATGCAAGAAAAACAGTATGTGATGAGTACAATATTCCCGGTTCAGTACACAAGTATGGGTAGTAAAAAAACCCACGCCCTGTAATTCAAGTGGTAGATCCAGTGCATGTGTTTTTTTCAAATTACCCACTTTTTTTCTGTCTTTTTCTAGCAAACTGGATTTAATACTCAAAGATACTGAGCGGTTTTCAGGCACTGTTGTATCACACGCCACTAATGAGTGGGGAATTCAGAATTCTTGTTTCAATTGAGTTGGATAAGATTTTAATATAAATATATTATGTTTGTTACGTGATTATTATACAGAGTGGTTTGATTATATTTTGATTTGATTCGATCAAATTTAATGTGAATAAGGACTTCTCTAATGGGTGTGCGCACCTTTCTTTCTTCGGCCTTTTGATAAATTGCACTAATGATTACTGTCAAGTTTCTTTTAACTAGAAAAAATCGCATTATCGTTGTGTGTATCATTTCGCGCATTTTCTACTACAATCGGCCCTACTCGGGTTTCTTTATAAAGCTGCTATGCGATGCAGCCTAGAAGATACAACATCACAGCAATATGGCTTCCACACACCAACCCCTTCTTAACACTCCCAACAAAACCACATCTGCCTGCAAAATCCTGTTCTTCACTGTATCTGGCTTTGCACTGCTCATTTCAGCTGCTTTTTTGCTGCCTAATTTAACCAAAAACATCAACCTTAAGGGTCAATCAACTCCTTCATTTCTCTGCCGTACGGCTTTCAATCCCCGGGCATGCCAAGGTTTTGTGTCTGAAGTGGTTTCTGACGGTGTCGCGCCGCGTGATGCCACTATTGTACTGCAGAAGTTCTTGATCAATCAAGTCCATCATTTGAATGGTGCACTTTTCAACACTAGGAAACTGAAGAATCAGTTGAATGGGCAAAATAATGAACATGGGGCTCTTGCTGATTGCGTTGAGTTAATTGACCTGTCTATTGATCTTGTGTTTGATTCGATTAAAGCTCTGAGAAATGAAACTAGCACGTCTCATGCTGATGCCCAAGCTTGGCTTAGTGCTGTGCTGGACAATCACGTCACCTGTTTCGATGGGCTTAACTCCTTTGGGAGAAACTCACTTGGAGCAGTTCTTGAAGACTTGATCTCAAGGGCCAGGGCCTCTTTGGCTATGCTTGCAGCGGTATCAGAGCCTGAGAAAGAAATGGTGCAGTCCTTAAGGGGGAAGCTGCCTTCATGGATCACGGCAGTTGACAGGAAGCTGCTCCAGAGCAGAGCTAATGCCATAGATGCTGATCTAGTTGTAGCGAAAGACGGGTCGGGGAATTACAAGACAGTAGCGGAAGCAATTGCAGCAGCACCGGACAAGAGCAAGAAACGGTACGTGATCTATGTCAAGAAAGGGACGTACAAGGAGAATGTCGAAGTTGGTAAGAATAAAAAGAATCTGATGATCATTGGTGATGGTATGGATTCGACCATCATAACCGGTGACCTTAACGTTGTCGATGGATCCACAACCTTCAAATCCGCCACCCTTGGTAAGTACTTGTTCAAGAGCTAGTTAAACTCGGAACAACATATATAGAAAAGGGCAAATCTCATAAAAAAATTTATGCCTTTACAGCCGCAGTCGGGGAGGGATTCATGCTACAAGACATCCGCATCCAGAACACGGCCGGCCCGGAAAAGCACCAGGCTGTGGCGCTCCGTGTCGGGGCTGACAAATCCGTCATAAACCGCTGCCGCATCGACGCCTACCAAGACACACTCTACGCGCACTCCCTGCGTCAGTTCTACAGAGACAGCTACATCACGGGAACCGTAGACTTCATCTTCGGAAACGCAGCGGTAGTGTTCCAGAAATGCAAGCTGGTGGCCCGGAAGCCAATGAAAAGCCAGAAAAACATGGTGACGGCGCAGGGGCGAACGGACCCGAATCAGAACACGGGGACTTCGATTCAAGACTGTGAAATCAGAGCAAGTGAGGACCTGGAGCCGGTGAAAAGTTCGTTCCCGACGTACTTGGGGCGGCCCTGGAAGGAGTACTCGAGGACTGTGGTGATGCAGTCGTACATCGGGGACCACATTGATCCGGTGGGGTGGTCAGAGTGGAGTGGGGATTTCGCGCTCAAGACATTGTATTATGGGGAGTATATGAACAAGGGTCCCGGCGCCGGGACCAGCAAGAGAGTGAAGTGGGCCGGGTATCATGTTATAACAAATGCTGCTGAGGCCGCAAAGTTCACCGTGAAGGAGTTGATTCAGGGCGTTGAATGGCTGGGTTCCACTGGAGTGGCCTACACTGAGGGCTTGTAAAAGCATGGAGTTTGCTTACCGGGTTAAGATTTTCTTGCTGTTATCTATGTCACAATGCAGTAGTTATGTATTTGAGCATGGATTTGAGTTTATGTTGTAGTAATTAACTGCTCGTGCCTTAATATGGATGGTTTGTGTATGGTCAAGTTTAATTTCAAATAAAAATTTTCTACTATGTATGATGACTGAGTATATGATAGCATTGTTGGTGTTACCATACTAAGAATAACCCTTCAAATTTCAATGTCATTCACAAGTTACAAATAATTTATATTAACAAGACATTCTTGTGATTATCATAAGTTAGATCCTTAAATACTTTAAAATTAGAAATTGTGCATAAAAACCTTAGAAAAATTGAGCAAACGGTGAAAAATGAATAACATATGATAGACTTTGACCCATTTGAGACAAATCGACATTAGCGTTCGCTGTGGGCTTCAGTGCCGAGGTTGTGGTCACCTTATCCAGTAGGTCAACTCAATGTAGCTTTGAAAGTGAATGCACTGGCATCAAATATCATACGAAACAACGTTCTAGACTGCTGTGTTTTGCTGAACCAAATTATGGCCATTGCACATATTCAAACGCCCAATCTTCTTTCATGGGATTATTCAAAATTTATGTATCTTTTTACGTTGCACATCACTACATACAAATTGGAAAGATAATATTTTTAAATCAACAACCATATATTAAAATAAATGAACAAACAAAATACTACTATTAAAATATAGCTACGCATCCATATTTGTGGGGTTCAAACTTGTCATCTCTTGATAAATTTTGAATAGAAAACTCGAATAAATACTAATTTGAAGGTAAAACTGCATGATATTGAGTTGTGTTTTAATGCAAGATTAGATCCAACTTACTCATTCGTTTTAGAGGTTGTTTGGTTAAATTTAATTAGATTGTCTTAAGCTCATTACATGATAAATAATATTATGTAATTTATATTATATCATTTAGGATAATTTTAACATTAATATGATTAAGTTTTAAAAATTCTGCAAAGCAAATTAATGTAACTTGTAAGTCTCCGATACTTTAATTTTAAATTTTATATTCTTGTTGAATTTACTGAATATTTTATAATATTTTTATATTGTTATAAGATATTCTCTGTGAGACATTAATTAATTGAATTTAATGCAATTTATTCCTTTGTGATATTGTGAATGAGGAATTAATTTTTGTAAAAAATATAATAACTTATCTCCTGGATAAATAGGTAAATTGCTTCATTTTAAAAATACAGAGGAGGGAAAAAAATGATGTATTTTAAAAAATATAAAGAGCTAAATTATTAATTATTTTTTTTATGAGAATTATCACATAACTAAATTGCTTACATTTTTTTTTCTTAATTAATTGCAACTGAACAAAACCTAATTAGATTAGGGCGCAACATGACTAAAACACCGATACGACGACGTAGATTATGATCCAGGTTATATTTCGGTTAAAGTGAAACCAAAACCTTGTGCCTAAATTGCTCACAGATCTTCCGGCTGTTCAATTATCTATCGATTCTCCATAAATTATTTAGTTCCTGTTACAGCGTCTTAGTAATTTGTTAATTAATTTGAGGAAAGATGGAGGATATTTTCGTGCCTTTAGTGATGATGGTTGTGGTTTTCTCATTGATTCCGCTGTATTTCTGGAGACGTCGGCTCGATTCTCG
>NC_026156.1:599614-618473 GCF_000512975.1 Sesamum indicum
ATGTAGTTATCCCATTTCAAGTTGTCTGCCTGTTGAATTCGAAAATTGGTGGAGATTCTGTGATCTTCACTATTGTTTTTGAAATTGAGAAATTTTTGGTCTTGAAGTTCCTCGATTGAATAAATATGATGATTAATTGTCTGAAACAATAAATTTTTTTAATATATTTATTATTTGGGTTTGATGTAGAATATACAAGGTGAAAGGGTGGTTAGGGCTACTAATGCACGTCGAATGCGCCGAAGACCTGCAGCTTCTTCTGCTGCCAGTACGTCGTCAGCTGCTGCTGATGTGGAAGGTTTTCTTCTTCTTCATCATCATCGTGATCATCATCGACATCATCATCATCTTCTTTGGTTTAATAACAGCATTTTTGCATGTTAGCTGGTAGTGTTATATGATTTTTGTGTTCTATATTGGGTGGTAGTGGTACCGACCTGGTTTCGCGTATTTTCAGCATTTTATCATCATTGAATAAGTTTAATTCTCAATGAGTTCATTGCGGACCATTACATCAGGAGAAGTTTAACTAAATTCAATTCTTGATGAACTTGTCGCACAACTTCACATCAGGAGAAGTTTCTACTGGGAGTTAATCTTGAGAAGAAGAAAATTATTATTTAGGTGAAGGGTTCTTCTGTGCAGTTTAAAAGAGGGTCCTGCCTGGATACTAAAGATTTTTTTGCTTTCCAATTTTGATATTTTTACCTGGAGATATGCTCTTGATTTTCTACCCTATCATACTTTTAGGCATTTGACCTCATCTTCAATATGGATATTAACACTTCAGATGTCTTTCACCACATTATCTTAATATGAGAAATGTAGATATGTTTACCTGGCACTTCTCTTGTCATATGGGTTTGGCATTGCTGCTTCTGATAATGTTCTCATGGTTCACTAGGGAAATAATCTTTCCCATGTGAAAAGGCTTAATCTGTTGTTGCATCCCTTATGGATGTAGAAATTAAGTTGTTAATTTGAAATTACAGAAACTCTTGATGGAAGTGATGAGGAGGAGGCTGCAGACGGCTACTACGCTGCTAAAGCCTCAAAGAAAAAGGAAAGGAGACGGCAAGAGCGAGAAGCACAACGCCAGGTAAAGTTTCTTATTGCCTGACCTTCTGTTTGCATTGTATGCTGAATGCAGATTTCAATTTTGTGTCGTTGAGCTTATTGCATCTTCTGGAAACTTATTGCATTGTTTGCTAGCTAATCGAAAACCTAATTGAGGAAGAACTTTTTGAGCTTCAGAGATGCTGGACATTTTTTATGTTTCAATTAGGCTTCAGAAGTGGGCATTGAACATTGCCGCTTTATTTTCTATTGATCCCTTGGGACATCAACTGTTCATATCTTGACATCTTAGATTTCTTCTGAAGGCTGACGAGGTTGCACGTGATTCAAGGAAAACAAAACAAGATCGTTATGAAGAGATGCGGAGAAGGAAGGATGAAGAGCGAGAAGCTCAAGAACGAAAGCTGGTTAGTTGATAGAAGTTTATAATAAATTTTGAAAGTATTAAATGTCATAACTTGTTAGAAAGTGTTGGATATAATTTACCCAGGAAGAAGAAGCCAAAGCTCGGAAAGCTAAGGAGGAAGAAGCTGCTGCATTAGAGTTCGAAAAATGGAAAGGAGAGTTTTCAATTGATGCTGAAGGAACAACAGAAAACGAAGTGCAGGATGGAAGCCAGGGATTGCTTTTTGATTTTGTGGAGTATATCAAGGTGACTTCAGATGTTTCCAGTTATCTCTTGATTATTTGAGGATCAACGTTTTTAAATATCCTTTTTTGGCACACAACATTCTGAGTAGTTGGATGTCAAGTTTCATGATCTAGGGCATATAAGTTGAAATTACTCAAGGTTCTCTGTTTTTACATCTTTGTTGTCATTGTCAAGATACATGCTGTAGGTGCATGAAAAGTAAACTTGATAGGTAGAGAACTTCAGATGGTTATTTTTATCATTTTCATTTGATTCTGCAGAAGCATAAATGTGTTCCTCTGGAAGATATTGCTGCAGAGTTTAAGTTGCGCACTCAGGTAGCTCTTGTAGTGTCATTATTTACTATTTCCATGGATAATAAACAGAAACAACCTTGGGCAGGTATTTGAGTGATCCTCCTCCCTCACCCAGGAAAAATAAAACTAAAAATTGTAAAAAAGGTCTATAAACCTAGAACCACCTTTGGAGTAATGCTGCTATCCTTGGCCTTCTGTGGCACCTTTCTCATGCATTGTGCTTCTCATTTTGATGCAGGACTGTATCAATCGGATAACTTCTCTAGAATCTATGGGTATGCTTTTTTCCTATTAATAAGCTTAGAAGTTCCTATATTTTGCATCCGTTTTCTGTTGAGTTCCATGCAGAGGAAGCAGTTACTTTTATGATTTTCCGCTGGCATCCCAGTTTAGTTATCATGCCGAAAATCTTGAAGCTGAATGTGTTGTTTTTACAGGAAGACTATCTGGTGTAATGGATGATAGAGGAAAATACATATACATCTCACTGGAAGAAATGAAAGTTGTTGCGGATTACATCAAGCGCGAGGGTAGGGTCAGCATCTCACACCTTGCTAGCAAGTCCAACCAGTTTATAGATTTGGAACCAAAAGCCCAGTTAGTTGAAGATGTCAGCAGCGTGGAGGACACAACTTTTGCTTGATTATCTGGGTATCTTGTTGACACATGTGTACAGAGTAAACTTAATATGAGTATACTTCGCAATCGCTGGAGAAGATCCGTTACCCTTTTCAGATAATTTTGGTGCATATGAGTTGACATGTCCTGCTAGTGATTTGCATAGAGATGGACCCAGGTAGTAAAAGTTGTCTTTGTGGACTATTTGATGGGTGCCGCAAGGACCTGCTGTTGAACTATTTAAATTTGGTACTGTGGCAAAATAATTTGTTTTTCTATCTGTTCTTTTGCTGTAGCTGTAGGCATATTTTGTCATAGCACAAAGGTGAAGAGTTTTGTTCCGATGATGACTTCTTTATGCGTCTGTAAATCAACTTGCTCGGTTTTAGAGAAAAGAATGTTAAACTGAGACTCAGAGTTATTTGGGTGATACTCCTTGGTTTTCCTGAATATAGTTGATAATTGGTACGGCCCCCGACGGCAAAAACTGGAAAACAGGGGGCGGCATGTTCGCCGAAAATATAAATTGTAGAAAGCGAAATCAGGATGAAGCCTCTTTCTTTAAAGTCGAACCGATCATTATTTTTTGCCAAATGTATATGTTGATTTAGTTGATCATGTAAAATCTTTTTTGTTAAAAAACTATATGTTCAAGGTACGTCAGTTTACATGTAATCGATGGCTAATTTATAAGTATAGCTTAAAAATGATTTGTGTTTGAAGGTATATCTTGACCAATCTGAAATTCGTGTAACTTTTAAATACAAAAGGAATAAAAATAATAAGAAAGAAGAAATAAACTCATCTTTAAAAATTAGGGCTCTAGAGAATTCCTAGTAGAGCCCCGCCCAGCTGACATTCGAAACAATCTGCCCCTTTTACGGAAATCAAACTGAAACCCTGGACCTGGAGCAACTCTTTCTTCTTCCGCCGTTCCCTGTCAGAGTCTGATGGTAGTCCAACGGGAAGTCCACAGTCTACCATTTCAACATCGACCGAAATTTTACTTACCTTCCTAATAAAATGAAAGAAAAATCACAACACATGCTATCAATAGATTATTTTAGCTAATTGTACATGAGGACTGTATATAGGCAGTGAATTATAACTGTATATATAAAATTCACTTGCTTTATAATCGGCATTGCAAGTCCAATCTGATCAAACTGAAGTCTAAACTTCAACTCCCGAAATTGTCTCCCCACCTCCCAATAATCACCAAACAACTAGAGGAAGAGGATGTTGTTTGAATTTGAGTCCTACGAATTTCTGTGTCTCTTACAGACCCTTTCCAACCTTAGCCTAAAATGGTTTCCTTCTCACATTGTTACTTTATCAATCACCTCATGCACCGCCTGCTCTTAACGGGGCATTCCCGGTGACCTCCAAAACAACCATAGCCGGCACTTCGCCGAGCCTTCTTGCTTGTTACCATAATAGGCTGACAGGCCGGTAATCAAAGCCAAGAAAATAAACATTTCTATTCACGTTGTTGATAGAAATGTCAGCAAGGCGATCGGGAATGAGAATTCCCTGGATTGCTCTTGTCCTGTTTTCTTGCAGCTTTCAGATATGTATAGCTCAAGACTATGTTGATTCTTCCAAGACCCTGGAGACACCGCCCCCTGAAATAGAGCGTTGCAATGGAATCTTTGCATCGTATGTTTTCCAGGGGAGAGAAAAAGAGTACCCATTTGTTAAAAACGTGTCAGCTCAGGCGTGGTCGTTCAAGGCAATAGCCACGGTTCTGAACACGGGGTCGCAAGAGCTGAAATCCTGGAAGTTATTCATAGGGTTTCAGCATCGTGAGCTATTGGTTTCGGCAGAAGGGGCTGTGGTTGTTGATGGGGATGAGTTTCCCATCCGGGTCGGGAATAACGGGACGGTCTTGGCAGGGTATCCTCAGGCTGATCTGAAAACTGCAATCGACACGGCTGCTGATTTTACTCAGATGCAAGTTCAGATAAACCTGAAAGGATCACAGTTCGGGGTCAGTGCCAAACAGACCCCCATGCCTAAGACGATCAAGATTGCCAATGCTGGCTATAAATGTCCAACAATCACACGTAAAGGTACGTCTTCTTTTTGTAGTTGTTTACCGTCTGATTTCTGAGATATCTTGCAAAGATGGGTCTCTCAAATTGCTTTTTGCAGGTGGTTACATGCATACCTGCTGCAAAAAGGATCCAAAACACAAAGAAAAGATAATTAAGACAAAGTTCTACCCTCGCCAATATGGTGATCTTCATTTAACATATGATGTTCTCCAAGCCTTCGAGAACAAGTATTTCGCCCAGGTCACTATTGACAACAACCACCCGCTTGGTCGTCTCGATCGATGGAACTTAACTTGGGAGTGGATGAGGAACGAGTTCATTAACAACATGAGAGGCGCCTACACTCACAAAAAGGACCCTTCTGAATGTATTTATGGTCCACAAGGCCAATACTACAGAGATTTTGATTTCTCTACTGTAATGAGCTGCCAGAAGAAGCCGATCATCGCTGACCTACCTCCTGAGAAAGAAATGGACGACAAGATCGGAAGGTTGCCTTATTGCTGCAAGAACGGAATTTTGTTGCCAAAAACAATGAACGAGACGAAATCAAGGGCTATTTTCCAATTAGAAGTATTCAAGCTTCCACCTGATATGAATAGGACAGCACTTAACCCGCCCCAGAATTGGAAGATTGTAGGCAGGCTCAACCCGACCTACAAATGTGGTCCTCCTGTTCGAGTTGATCCAACAGAGTTTCCCGATCCCAGTGGAGTCGATGCAACAATATCAGCAATTGCAAGCTGGCAAGTCACTTGCAACATGACTAGTCCCAAGCCCCAGCAAGCTAAATGTTGCGTTTCCTACTCGGCTTACTATGCTGATGGAGTTGTTCCTTGCAACACTTGCGCCTGTGGCTGTGAGAACCAGGAGCGTTGCGACAAGAATGCATCTCCATTGCTTCTTCCTTCCGATGCTCTTCTTGTTCCATTTGCCAACAGATCACAGAAAGCACTAGCTTTCGCCAGGCTTAAGCACAATACTATACCCAAGAAACTGCCCTGTCCAGACAATTGTGGGGTGAGCATCAACTGGCACATTGATTCCGACTACAAGAACGGATGGACCGCAAGAATGACTCTCTTCAACTGGGAGGAATTAGCCTTTCCTGATTGGTTCACTGCCATTCAGCTGAAGAAGGCCTACGGCGGATATTCAAAAGTGCACTCTTTCAATGCCACAAAGATGACCAACGTCAAAAACACTATCTTCATGAAAGGGCTGCCTGGCTTAAACTACCTGGTGGGAGAGGTAAACGGGACTCACCCTGAAAGGGACCCCAGAATACCTGGAAAGCAGCAAACAGTGATATCATTTACTAAGAAAGGTGCCCCTGATATAGACGTGCTACGGGGCGATGGATTCCCTTCAAAAGTGTTCTTCAATGGGGAGGAATGCGCTCTCCCAAAACAATTACCTAAAAGAAGTGATGCCCATCGACCTGCTGCTGTTGGTCGGCTTCCACAAGTTTTGCTCTCTCTTCTCACTGTTCTGCTCTTGATGGTTGGCCTAAACTAAGCCAACTTCCAGGATTTTGGTTGTCCTCTCCCCCTTACAAGCTTTTGTGAAACTTATAAATCTCTGTCAGAATTCAGTGGAAATTATGTTGTACTTACCAATCTTGTAACCGTTCTGGTTGTGATTGAGAGGAGGTGCATGCCCATCAACAAAAATTCTTATGATAAGTGATTGTTCATTTTCTTTAACTTTATATTAATTATACGGCAAATCATTACACTTATTATATAATTGGCTCAAATTCAATCAAACTCGATTTATATTAGAATTTTTCTACCTATTTAAGAGGACTACTAAAATATATGCGTATTCTGAAGGTAAATATATCTTTTAAAATGTATATTAACTTTAAAAATATTATCAAAAATTATTTTATTTGTATGACAAAAAAAATATTAATTGATGATAAAATAATGTATTAGTACTTTATGGAATTACTTTCAATTAATAAGACAATTACTTTTATGAATTTCTTACTTGTGGAATATTTTTATTATTTCATTACATAAGAAAATTACACAATTTTACTGAAAATATATTCATTGGCCAATATGGCATTCATACTTAAATCTAAACAGTCAAAATTATATGCTCTCCACCACTTAAAATTTATTTTTTTATTGGTCCTCTCACTCATATTATTTCCAAAAAAAAAAAAAAGAATTCACTGTCACATACACGTGCCATGATCAAATTTATTATAATTTATTTATATATATATATATATATAACCATCACAAAAAATTAAAAGATCATAATGCTTCTAAAAAGTATGGGTATGTTAAATGAATTTTTTCAAACATTAATTAGATTGTAAATACTTTGAGATGAGCATTTTGAGATTGAATAAATATGAATGGTATGTTACAATTGCATCCCTCATACCCCAACCTACCCATTTCACTTGTACTTCTTGAAATCATCCTCCTGCTTTTCCTCCTACATTTTGGATCTCTAAGCTTCTTATCTTAAAATTTTTTTATTCAAATTAAGTTTGATCGATTCAAATTAATAACATAATAAGTATATTGCACTTGTAATATGATTAATTATTTTTTTTAAATTGTACACTAATTACATGACAGGGTATTACACTTGTCATATGATTGATTGTAGACTTGGTGAAGTCAAATTCGAACCGAATTAGAATTATAGTTATAAAATTACAAATTGACATGATAGTGTATTTACACTTGTCATATAATTGTAATTGTAATTACAAGTGCAACCTATATTCAATAGCGAGTTGGTATAATTAAACATAACATGGGGCAAATTTTACCCTGATTGGTACACTAACATTACTCTATAAAATGCTCATATAAACGTTTTTTAGTAAAGATAGAAAACTATATATATATCATATAGGGAGTGTGTAACACTGAAACAAGTATTTTTAGTAGCTGAAAATTGGTGAAAAGATGAACCAAAAGATATCCAGTGTGAAATCCTCACCACTCACTCCTCCCACCCCAACAATAAAAATAAAACGAAAAATATAAAGTGAAAAACATGAATGCCTTACTCAAGAAGCAAACCTAAATAATAATCCACTCCATATCCAACTATTTGCATCCCATCTTTGAATCTGCAAATTCGCTTATATAATTAGGGTAAATTATAATCGATTTTTTTTATATTTAATACAATTATTAAAAAAAATGATAAATCTTTTTGGATTTAACGATTTTTTATTTTTATTTTCTTACATATTTGACGATCACGATCATCACAAAAGTGGGAAGCCAAAGCGTCAAACTAAAAAAAACACTATCTTCTGTCAACTCCAGCAATGGCAGGTGATCTTGCAATGGAAGAAAGAGAGGAGTTGATGGTTTCTCCAACCGGCGGCAATGTTTCTCTCAAGACAGCCCATTTTCTCGTACCCTCTGTCACCTCCATCGACGGCCCTGTCGTGGCCCCTTCACTCGACTCTTTCAGTTCAGCCGCCACTACATACAAGGATTTACTCCTTAAGGTAAACTATCTTGGGTGGAAACACCCAACGGAAATATGGACGACATGGGTCGATAAGATGCACTCTTTACATCATTCGACCTGGAAAAGAGCTGGCATTTTTTATGCCATCATGAATTCCACCTTCACCATTCACCGATACGACGATCTGATTTTCTTGTTCGTGGAGAAATGGTGTCCCGCGACTAACTCCTTCGTGTTCCCCTGGGGAGAAGCCACTATAACGTTGGAAGATATGATGGTGCTTGGGGGTTATTCTGTTTCGGGGGAATCAGTTTTTAGTCCTCCCGGAGACAGAGAAACGGAAGAAATAGAAAATAAATTACAGAATGCGCGATCGAGAATTTGCAGAAGCAAGGCAAAGAAAGCTGACCAGGGGAGACGGATCACCAAATTCATGGACAGTCAAAGTGAAATTAAGCACGAAGCATTTCTTGCTTATTGGCTTTCCAGATTTGTCTTTCCTTTTTGGCCGGGCACAATAGGCAGGAGTGTAATTTCCATTGCGGTTCACCTGGCGAGAGGGAAGAAAATTGCGCTTGCGCCCGCTGTTCTTGCCTCCATTTACAAGAGCTTGACTTTGCTGAAAGCGGCTCTTAATGCTGCAAGAAAATCTGGAACACAGGAATGCAAGAATGGTGTTCTTGAAGTTAGCATTTTGGCCCCATTAGCAGTTCTTCAGGTTTGGATATGGGAAAGATTTCCATCACTGCGGCCAAAGCCCAATCCTGTAGCACCAAATGAGCCAAGATTGGCTAGATGGCATAACTTGAAGAAATTGAGCACGGAGGATATGTTGTTCAAAATAGATACTGCTGCTGAAAATTTTCAATGGCGCCCTTACGCAACTGCTGTGAGCAATAGGATGATTGACATGGATAATGGACATTGGGAATTGGTCAATTCGAACTTAGATAAGGATATAGAGGGGCTCGTTCGGTGCTTGAGGACGAGTGAGCTTGTTAGCCTGGAAGCTGGTTGTATAGAGCAGTATCTGCCCCATCGTGTGGCCATGCAATTCGGAATGGATCAGGACCTTCCAGGTCATGTAGGCCGAGTTAATGTGAATCCTGCAATTGCTTGGAGTAATTACAGTCGACCAATCAGAGATGTGAAACTTTACATTCCACCTCGCCCTTCTGAGCCACAGGTTACCACCCGGTACTTGAAATGGTGGAAAAAACTAGTTCTTGGCTGGAGTGGTGTAACTGAGCCTGACACAGATGGAAACAATGCTTTTGAAGATTTGAAAGTAAAAGTAAAGGAGGGCTTATTCAAAGGGAAATTAGAAGACGACATTGTTCCTCCACCTCCCGGCTTTGCTCCAAAGTGGAAGAGAGTGGAATCAGGTGATTCAGGAGACTCAGAGCAATTCCAGAATGCCAATTTCGTCACTCATGAAGCCCCTTTCCGAAGCCCTTTATCTTCTACTGCAGATAATGTTGCTGAGGTTGGTTTGTCTGGAAAAAGTAGTTCTAAGTGTTCGAAAAGGAAATTTGAAGAAAGCTCATCCTGGAAGACTTCAGACTGTAATGCCCGTAATCCTCCTTCAAAGCATAGTCAGATGAAAGCATCTGATTTGGGCATTGAAATAGAAAATATAGTAGTTGAAGTGTCCAGCAGTGGAAGTTACGGTAAGGATCAGTCTCAAGACGTTGCTCAAGGAAAAAATCATTTCTCCCCCGCAGCAAACAACAGAAATCATCAGGAGGTAACGTTATTGGTTGAATCTACAGAGTCTGAAGCCAAGGGCACACTGGCAAAAGAAGCATCAGAAGGACGGATGGATGAAGTGGATATGAATACTGGTGTCAGCCCGAATCAAGTCCGGAGCAGCACATCTGAAGCAACTGAATTAGAACTTGAAGAAAGGATCAGGACTGTTGAAAAGCTGTGTGCTTGGTTAGAAGCAGGAAAATTGGTGTGCCTCTGATAAAAAATCCGAACAATCTATAGAAAACAATGGACACTATATTTTGATGCATCTGGTGCTGATTAGAGGAAGAGAGGTTGGCTTTTGATTCAGTCTGTAACTTAAGACAGTTTCTCCTTCCTCGTTCTCTGTGTTGTTAACAATCTTTGGGGCATTACTGCTACCTTTCTCTATCGGTTCAAGGTTCATGGATCATATCTACAACTCCCATTTTCTTAAAGAGCATCATGAATCATGAACTATTTTTACAAAGTAATGTTTGTACTATCAACAATGTGATGTAATGAGAAATATGGCCAGTCCCGAAAATTGATTCTCTTTTATTGATGTCGATTAGATCTTGTACAAACAATTAGTTTCATACATCTCAACTATTACAGGAACACCTAGTGGTACTGGTACATAATTACAGACCAGGAGAGGTCGTCATATAAGAATGTCACTGACCAGTACAGAAAAAATAAATAATTCAACATACAACAAATGGGATCTAAGCCGGAGTTTGCTCCTAGGTAATCCCTGAGATTGGATTAGCATGACAATACTGGAGTTGCTCATATGTCAGGTAACCGAGAGTTGTTACTTGACAAAGCCAAAATGCTAACTCCATCAGATTAACTTTGGCCTGTTTCACGTATTTTTGGCCTGCAAGAACATTGTATCATAACTGGGTGAGAGCCAAAATTGAAGCCTATAACAAGCGAGAATGTCCCAGGAACAGGAAAGCTGCCAATCTCAGTCATTCATTTTGAACAAACTCAGGTTGTCTGCTAAAAAGACCATGCTTGCAATGTGCTGTACTTAATTTAGTGCATGATACTTCAAACTTTGGTATTTTTGCTTCATGATATAATGCGGTAGCATGTTTTCTATTTCGAACTCCCTATCTTAGAAAATTGATGGGGGTATGAAAAGTCATGTGGGAAGAAATCCCTCGTGAAGGCAAGGGAAAATACTGAGCAATGAAGCAATTACGGAAACTAATCGAGTATAAATGGAGCACCTGGAATGAAATTTCAGTTTGATAACTGATCTAAGCAAGCAAGAATAATATGAACACGGAAGGAAATATTCTACAGCATGAATTAGATGGCTAAGTGATACCTTTTTTAGGTATTTCTTGTGAAGCTTCATGGCGCCTGTGCAAGCTTTTTTGGCGTCAAGGCTACCAGTAACATCATTCAGAATCTAAAAATATATGGAAAAGCTCCACATTAGCTGAGTATCATAAACCTGTAAAAATACTGACAATATATACTACAATGTTGTATATGGTGTCATTATATATTGCCATGAATGCTCCAATTTGATGGTCAGCGGTAAAAACCGACAATCATCCACGCAGCGAAGCCATTCATACCCGAGATGCTAATATGTTCCTACGTAACCCGAGAACCATAAGCAAAAGGTAACAAATGATTTTGGCATTTTTTCATAGCGAATCCCATTTATCCCCTCTAATCAATCAATTTATTACATCAGTCAGATTTTGCCGTTTGCACGGTAGGTCTCTTTTGCAAATCAGTACAGATTACTGTAAGTCTACAGTTTCAGAAAGCAACTACATATCTCGGAGAAGATGAGTAAAGACCAGAACCAGAACCTTTTGAAGCAATGATTGATATCTTATAATCTAAAATTCACAGGACACATGTTGTAGAAATCTTTTTATTCATATTTCATGGATTTCCTCGTGTTCATCTGTTAGAAAAACTAATACTCAGGGTATAAGCATTATAGAAAAATTTATAGCCAACTGATCTAACCTTAACAACATCATCTAAGCCTCGAGCTTCCGTCAACTTAGAGCTCTTATCCTTTAGGACACTGGCCACAAGAAAAACAGAAATAGGTAGGGGTGTAGAAGCATTTTTGCGTCCATTCTTCAGGTTTTCTCTTTCAAACTTCCCACAGTGCCGTTTCGACTTGGCCTTTCCCCTAGAAGGTCCCTCAGATTTTTCAGCTGATTCATGATCCTCGTACATGGAGAATAAATCAGGGTCATACTCTAGGGCCCACATCATCTGTTGAAAAGGTCAACGAGCAAACAAAAAGACCAGTACGGAAAGACAGAAATCAAACTTCTCCCCCAAGCAAGAAATACCAAGGCTGACAAGATGATGAGAACTATTTCGAATACTACAGAGGAAATACAGAAGTCAACATGAAATATCAACAAAGCACCAATTTAATTGGCCCATAACGTAAACAAATAAGTTCATAAATCAAAGTGCTGAAGCATGATGAAGTCAGGATCAAATACAATAGGGAAGGTCAGTGAACAAAATACTAGATCCAGAAATCAAGGAGCCTCATCTGTACTTAATAAACTTGGGTACTCTATGGCAAGCTTGCTAAACAGAGTATTTTAAAGTATTGGATTTCAGAGAGCTAATAGTAGCTAAAATTAATATATAAGATGTGATGGTTACGGTTAAAATGGAAATTCTATCTTCAACACATAAACAGAAGTGCATGTTTCAGATTCCACCCTATAAACTTCTAGTACCTTTTTGATAGTCAACTTCCGCAAAGTCCACAAAAGCTAAAATCCATGAATTTTCCAAGTCTAAGAGATTATCCATGCGCCTTCCAAAAACCACATCACTATTTCTTTTTCCCATTTCTTTTGCATGCTAAAATCAATTTTAATTGCCGAGAATCAGTTTATTTTACAGTCACATCTTCCCTTCTTGTTACTACACTAACTAGTAGGAAATTGTGATCTTCTGCCACCTGCCCAGGAACTTCTCTGTTTAAGTTTGTACCGCAGCTTATATTCTCCAGGAATTTTCAGATTTACTGATTTCATTTCATTTTTCTTTTGGATGATAACAGACAATAACAATGGATACTTGAATATAGTTCAATTTCAAATGAAATTATAGAAAGCAAAATGTGTAAGATACAAAAGTTACCTCCCAAAGGTACAAAGAATCAGGAAAAGAGAATTCTCGGCGAAACAAAACCATAAGCATTCTGATAGCAAACAGATAATCACCCCCGCCTAGAGTTTCTGCGAAAACATTTTGATTACTTTCTTGTGACACAATTTAGTTTAAAATAACAAAATGTAAAGACATCCATGAAGTAATGACAAATAGTTTTCATGATGAAGCTCTGGTCATCTAAAGAGCTTATATCCTTCGTTTTCTAAATGTGTGTCTATTGCTTTTCGTTCTGTTTTCCTTTCCTTTTTAAAATTTGTTCAGTGGTTAGGAAAAAAGCTTCTGAGAAAATGAGACAGGAGTTAATTCATTTCTTTTCTGATTGAACTTAACTGCAGAACACGAGTCAGTATAAGTAACCCAGATGCAGAATTGACTTTGTAGATGAACTGAATTAAGTAAATTCAAATGCCAGAGATGGTTCTCCAGGAATAAACTAAAGAATGAAAAGAATATGGGAAAAATAATCAATCATCTCACAAACATTAGCTATAAGTGTCAACACTACCCAATTGATTGTAACATCATAATAACATGAAGCTCCGTATGTGCTACAATATTCTTACAGAGATGGAGAAGAAGTATATTTAAGTGTTATATGTTGAAAACATCCTAAATAGAAAGGTTAAACAAACATAATTCATCTGGGGAAACAATTGATAGATTTTATACCTAGGTGCTGATGAAGTTTAGGGTCAATAACTTGCGTTACTGAAGCTAGATTACCAAGTTGTGCCTCCACCCCCACAGAGCGCTCGGTGCATCTGAAATTTCCTCGCTTCAAAGAAATTTCAATTAATTAACATCAATATAATGAGTAGCAGAAAACTGGTGAGCTAAAGGCATTAAACAACTAAAAATTCCATCAAGTACTAGAGATCATAGAAGACATCAAACTTAACAGACACTTATCAGGTTACAGTAGCAAAATTAGAGTAAGACAGGACTACTGTACGTATACAAGTTTCTCATGGGTAAAAACTAGACTTGTGAAATATTAAATTATAGGGATTTTAATAACTATTGCCATTTGAGGCTAAAAAAGCTTGATTTATGGCACATTTGCAAAATCAGGTACATTGAGCAGGTATTATAAATTTAAAAGGCATCAGTAAAACATTACAGCTGATGAAGAGTGCAACAGAATTATAATTTTTTAAATCATTTTCCCTTAATCTAATAGAACTGCATGGCAATGTAAATAATATTTCCATCACCTACATTTATAGAGGAAAAAGAAAACTGTTTTCATATATTTTCATCTGCACATAATGTCTGAGTGGGAAAGAAATGATTAACATTTTGAAACAATATCAATTATCATTACACATAAACAGTATCCTGAAACAATAGGCCATTTACAAGTAAAGCATTCATACAGTCATAGGAATTTTCAGTTATTCATTAACAAGGAGATCAAATAAGGCCACTGAACACTGTTACATCAAAGAGACCATTTGAAGCATATCCTTAACAACAAAATTTACTTGGGAACAAATTGCTTCATATACACATAGCAAGCTTGAAACTGAGAGAAGGTTCTTAGTTTGCAAAATTTAATGAGTGGAAATATGACATCACAACAATAACAAAGCATCACATCAAAAAATGGTACCAATCTGCGCATCATGCGTTCAAAGCACCAGAATGCATCTGCCTCATCCTCAAGAAGCATAATCATTGGAGAGCAAAGATCACTCATACCTGCTTAGCATACAAAGCTTCAAAAACAGCACTTTGTACCAATTGCCAGTTATAAAATTGGTTGAGTTCTCTGTTATTCTGAGATAACATAACAGCATTTTAATTGTTCTTGCAACATCCACAACATTGTGATTCTTAGTAGAACAAGACAGGTTAAGGGAATGGCTTCGAAGTCCACTGATATCCCAATTAAGTTTCTAAGGAATTTTTTATCTTGCATAGATTTGAAATAATATGTATAACTGTGTTGCTCAGGTCAATGTTGCTAGATCAATTATTCTTATAATTTTGGATGAGTTGCTGTAACTTCATCTAAAATGGTAGTGACCACTTATAATATTTACCAATGAAACAGAAGGATACATGCCAACTAAAAAAGGCAATTGTGTTGAAAGCAGAGGTAGGGAACAATTTATTACATTTCAAACTCCTCCTTTGCGTTGTATAAAACTCATGTATACGAAAAACATAAACACAGCTAAAGAAGATAAGAATAAAATGGCAAAAGCAACAGCAAACATGCGAGAGGTTAACTTTTGCAACTCACCTTGGCAGTAGCCAACATCTGCATCGAACCAGGCATAGACAGCCAGGATATCCCAAAGTTTTGACAAATGTTCTTGTTTCTCATAAAACACTAGCGTCCTGTCAGTGCGTACTACGTCGAGACCTAGAATAAAAATCAAACCATGGATGAAAAATCAGACAGGTGCTGACTAAATAAAGATCTGGAACATTCACGAATGACAGATCGCTAACAACAATAAGTCACCCACATATATGTACACGTAAGTTCATATATCTTAAAGGCTGCAGAAATAGAAGTATGCATGTTATATAAATTAACACCAACCTATTTGATGTAATGTAAGTTTCCACTGAATTTCTCTCTTGTCCATTGCACCATGTCCATTTGATTGTTTTCCCATTTGGGAGCCACCAGAAGCATCTGTTTGCAAGATACGACTTCAAGGTATCAGAAGCTAATCCGCAGCGATAACTTAGTTGATCAACTCTTAGTTTGGCAACATAGTACGAGGACCACCTGGGTTTTCATCATTACCATTCCCCACAGTAAGAGCTGCAGGTTCTTTTTCAAGATTAATTTGTTGAAGTACTATGGGATCCTGAGTAGGTTCACCATCTTCTGTAATTATTGGTGCAGTGACCAACTTCCCGCTTCCAACCAAGGGAAACATTTGATGACAATCTTCTTTCAAATGTGCATAGCTGATTCTGACAGATATACAAGGCAAACCACCCGATAATTATGTAGAAAATGCTGAATTTAACTGGAAAACTTTGGGTGTTCTAATAACTTAAGCCACTGGCACAAGTACTCTCTCTTGGATGTTTTCATAACTTGTAAGAACAGAATGGAGAACCAATAAGTAAAATAAAAATTTTCTAACCTAACTCTCCAGTAACTTATATGAATTTTGGGTATGCAAGTTTCTGGTTCGATCTCAAGGAATATAATTCTTTCTAAAGGAAAGTGTGCCCTAGAGCATCTCACTGGATTCTAATTGCAAGTTGACTAATTTGACAGGTTTATTCAGTAAATGTCAGAGCATACATCTTATCATGGAAAATAAAACCATTGATAACAGCTACACATTTCTCCACTCCCCACAATACTCAGACGGCAGATACCCTATCACATTACTGATGCTCTATTAATTATAGCTGGGCTTGCAGCTTGCTTACTTTATGCTGGTGAAGACATACATTCACACTTCCAAATAACAATGATGAACATCATTCTCACGTTTGGAAAATGCAAGATATCTTTACCAAGAAGAAAGACAATCGTGCAGTGAAATGATAGATAGCGAGGAAAAAATACCTTCGACGCTGCCGTATCTGCTCTCGTTCCTCAAAGGTGCTCTTAGGATCATAACAACCCAATAAGAACTCCCAAACTTCACCTCTAATCGATGGGTGAATGCCCTATTTAATGTCAGAGAACAATGATAAAAATTCAAATCATAATTTACTCCATAAGTCACTTGGAAGGAATCATACTAAATTCTAGCATCTTATTGAAAGATCTGAAAATAATTAGATGATAAATACAAAAGAATACATTACACAAACAAATGAACCAAGCTTATAGAATTCTTTATAATCTGATAAAAATTATATTTTCTCACCAGAAACTACAAAATTCCAAAACAAAGAAGACAACTTATGGTGGCAGAGAAAAGGAAACTAGAGACCAAATATATACAAATTATTAACCAAGAAAATAAATAACTTTATACTTCATCAAGAAAAGTATTATCAGATATTCTTTTCTTCTGGATGAGCAGGTTTAGAAACCATTACAATGTGGAGAGCAGTAGCAATAACACGCTATAAGGAGAAGCTTACTCCGCGCTGAATTCTACGGAGTGTTTTGCCAATATCAAGATAACCTTCTGGAGAGAAAGAAGCTTTCCATTTCCGGGAACTTAAAGTTTTTCCAGCCTAATTATGTACAAAATGAAGTTGCTTCAGGATCAAAAGCATGTTAAAATATAGTTCGATATACGGGGAAAAGTAAATGAAGAAGAAGAATTAAGGAAACCAAGCATGGAATCCCAGTACACCAAGCAGTGCAGTTAATACTCTGGATTTATATAAGAGGGGTACAGAATAAATCGAATAAAAATGTCAGATATATCCAACAAACAAGGCAGAGTTCTAAGAGTGACAAAATTAAATAATATCACAAAAATAGATTTAGTTCCATCATAATTTAGCAAGAACATGCACAAGCAAAGGATGGGGAAATTAAACCTGGAAGCTTGGCAAGGGCACAACTTGAATACTCTGGGAACATAAATTAGTTACTTAGGGCCATTGCCACTCCAGAATTTGCTTATCTTAAGCAGCTGAAAATTTGACTAGGCCCTAAATTGACCAGACAAAGAAGAAAGAAACAAAATGCCATGTGGTCCCAGAGGAATTTACCAATCACTGCACCCAATATAAGTAGCCCGAGTTCAACTTTCAGGAATCCACCTTTAGTAGAATATAAATGGAATTACATCTAGAGCTGATTATCACTATGTGTTCTAGACCAGTGCTCTAAGGGAGACTCTATTTTGAGTGAAATGAACTTCAAAATATTCAATAGCTTACTAGATGAAAACAAGCATGGGAGACTGTCACTGGATATCTTACTCAAGATTTGACCACAAATAGTGTTCGCATCACAAGATACATCTCCTCAAGCAATATCAAATCTGTTAACAGTATCATCCTCTGTTTGCCATGCTGCGGAGTGTCAAGAACCTCCGTCTAAGAAATCATTTGAAGATTTTACTAGGAATGATACTCCAGAATCACTAAGGAAAAAGAAATGAGTCTTGTGCATTGTGTTTCAATTTTCTTTTAAAAAGCTTTTGCCTCATTAACAACCGTGAAGAGTCTTTTCTTCAGCTGATTGCACATTTTCTAAAGCATAGGCGCCTTGACAAGCAATACAGTCTGAGGCTGGAAATGATGAAACTACATTTTCTCCTAGGAAAAATATTTATACATTGTTCTTGCGGATTACAAGAGAGGATGCAGACGCTCTGCTTCTTTGTAACTCCATCAGTCTTCTATTACTGTTTCACTCCATCTAGTCACCAAAATCAAAAGCTCACTAATGGGACATAATACAGACAGTTCACCAACAAATTACCTCTGGATACGTGGCAACTCATAGTCTCCGTAACTGATCATATAATTCATCCATTAACACCATTAATTTCATTTTACTCTCTCTGCGTCCATGCTTCGATTTTTCAAACTTATGTTCAAATGAACTGCTTCCTTTTGAAAAGTAATCCCAGCATCAAATTCAAATGTTGCAGTAAAAACATCTAGCATACCTTAGCTTGCGTAAAACTAAACCCCAGTTCTAGTTTGATTAACTTAAGTTTCTTCAGGTGGATAATACAAAAGTTTAATCATGACAATGCAACTTAAAATCATGCATTAGTTGTAACACTGTTGCTTGTCCGGAAGTCAACTTATCCATATGATTGCAGAAATGCTAATAAACATCCTCAAAAAGAAAATCAACACTCGGAAAGTTAATAGGCATT
>NC_026156.1:618744-639490 GCF_000512975.1 Sesamum indicum
CACAAGATATAACATATAATTTCATATCTATACAGGAAACTTTTACTGTCTATTAGTTGCCACACATTAAC
Source organism: Sesamum indicum (assembly GCF_000512975.1). NCBI lineage: Eukaryota > Viridiplantae > Streptophyta > Magnoliopsida > Lamiales > Pedaliaceae > Sesamum > Sesamum indicum. Next base: position 618,816 of record NC_026156.1, read on the forward strand.
TCCAACATAGCAAATCAACCCTCAAAGAGACAAGACCTCCGCCCCCAAGAATATTGTACTTAATCACAAGCAGAGGCAAAGTCACTACATGATCATCCATTACAGCATCAAGAAGTTTGAACAAATTCCTCAACCATTTCCAATGTTAACACAAATAACACAAGCGCCAAGATGACTTCCAACAACCCAACTTCGAGAATCCCACAACAAACTGAGCAAGGAGAAAATCTGAATCTTTGTTGTATTGTACAATGAAAAAGATAATAATCGGCAAACCTTGATTCTGAACTTGCTCTCTGGCACATCAGTGCATTCAGGCCGCACCTGATAATAAGAATCAGCTGGAGTTCCCGGGTCTCTCCACATTTTGCCAATGTATCACCGGGAAGAACAACTACTTTATTCTTTACAAAAAGAGAAAAGAAAACAATCCCAACTTGAATCTTGAAAAGTTCAAGACCCAGGAACAGTGAGCTGTTATTGACGGAACCCAGATCAAATCCAACAATTCAACATCCCTCAAGGACCCAGATCAAGAGCTGGCCTCTTCTTGTAACAGACATTCAGTGGACCCTTTCCAACCAATAGGATATTATATTAAAAATTAGGGGAAGTTGTGCTCTTTTGGTCGTCTTTATTTTATTTTGTCAGTAGGAGAGGTTGGTGAAGAAGATGGTCATCTTGGAAATGTTCGACCCGACCCGACACGAAAAAGAAATCCAAAAACACTGCCCGTTGCAGGAGTAAACGTTTCTTGATATTACAGCAAAATCTCTTGAGAGTTAATTCAAGACAACTACTTCTACTTCAGGTGCCAGACAGGAACGAAAATGACGCGGAATCGAGGGACTCGATGTCCACTCGCCTTCATTGCCGGGTGCTTTACGATGGGGGAGGGTTGGGGCGTCGGACCACGCGCCAGCATGGAGCAAGCTGGTGTTGCAAGGATCCAATGAAATAATAATGGGTTGGCCCAATTGGGTCAATGTTCATGTACCAAGAAATGGATCCATTTCGTCGAAAGGTAATTTCCATAGCCTTTAACGGGTCAACAAGGACTGTGGGCCAGCCCTTTGAACTGTTAGTGTCGTTTTTCTACATTTGGAACCGAATAGTCGGGTCAAAAAATTGCGGTCGGGTCGGGTTTAATTGGATCCGGTTCAAATTGGACCAATTTAGCCCTGATATCAAACTTGGAACTTGGTTGGGGTCGGATGGCAAAAATGGGCTCTTGATATCATACTACTAAGGATCAACACAATTGATTTTGCTTTTCATAGTGTTGATACCCTATTTATTCATATTTTTTAAGTTCAGTAGAATTATTCAGTTCAATTGATTCAAGCGCTTAATCTTGATTGAGATAAAATTAGCAAATCAAAAGGCACAAAATCTATAAGCAAAGGATCACTTCAATCAACTAAAATTTATTAGCGGAATTGAGCTAGTCTAAGTTGATTTCAGCCCGCTTGTGGTCCAATCAAGTAGGCTAATATGTCAACAATACTCCACACCTAAAATGATATGTCAATCCAATGACACGACACGCCACGAGGAAATAAGCTTACCAACTGAAAACTTTCTGAATAGATCAATATGTAACTACTTTCCCTAAATAGATTATTTTCATGTTGACATGACAAATTATATTTTTTGCAACTCATTTGACTCCTATCAATAGGGATTTAGGTAGATTAAGGAATGTAACTTTACATAACTTTGCAGTCTTCACTTCATTTGGCACTCTATGAACAAATTTTCAATGAACTGTTCATAACCGACTCTATATATTCTCTACATGATTCAATGCTTAGCCTACTGATTTTCATATATTTCATATGTAATTTTGCTTTAATTTTCACTAAAATTATTACCGACTGAAGTATTGGATAATAGTTGCAATTTTGTAAGTTAGTCCCTCAAAAATCTTAAAATTCTTAATCTGTGTTTCGATATTGTGTGGTACTGTTGACCTCTAATATACATCAATTATGTATCTTTCTTCAAAAAATTTGTTCTATTGTTTCTTTTGATAGATTTTTATCAATGGGGTAATATTTTTTCAAGTTATAAATTCAGTATCTAAGATCAAATCATTTTTTCCTTAAACTCAGACAAATTCTGATTTGTAATTTATTTTAAATGCGTTTTGGAATCAAAAGGTGCATCTATCTGATACTGCTTCCCAAGTGCCTGAATTATGTGATTTCATGTACTCATTTATTTTTTCTCCATTTTAATATAATGACCTTAATTACAATAATACATATACACAAGCATATATAGGTGGCTATCTTCATACTTTCAACATATCATAGCTATTTTATGACAGAAAACCTAATTACATCAAGAATTTATGGGTTAAATACATTTTTTGTTCCGTAATTCAGTTTATTTAATGTTTTCATCTTTTAACTTTTTAGGATAGGGTGGGTGGGGTAGTTAGTTATTTTTTTAAATATATAATAATAATATATTTTTAAAATTTTAAATTATTTATATATAATATAAATTAAATAATTCGTTGAATCTAAACCTTTTATTTTTTTAAAATCTAACGGTTGAGATTAATTGATTAGATCTAACGATCAGTATTTGATCAAAAAAGATCCAATGGTCATTAATATAAGAAATAATATATAATAAGTAAGGGTATAACGGTCATATTTTAAAAAATGAACACTGTTAGTTGGATTTAACGGAGATGGGGCGATTAAGCTGAGTTTTACAAAACACAAGGGGGCTTTTAGACTATTCTCATAACAAGAGATTTATTTTGCAGATTTTTTAAAACATAGGGGATTTTATGCATTTTGTCCTGATACTAATATTACTACAAAAGACCGGTGCTGCTCTTCCAAACAATTAATCATACGTTGAGATTCCATTTCCCGGACTGCAAGACATGCAAAATTCTTCATAATGCTCAAGGAAAGCATATATAATATACTATTAGAAACTCGTTTCTTGCAATAAAAAACGCCCTTATGCTTTGCACTGGAAGCCAAGAAATCCAAAAGCTGGGGAACAGAATAACAAAAAGAAGCAAAAGCTTCATCTCCACAGCTTGTAAAGCTGATGCAGCCTCGCCTACAAATACCCTAATTCCTATCATCCACAATAGTCTCACTTGAATTTCAACTATATGATCCATCCACTGCTCAGGAAATATTAGTTCCCTGCAATGGCTGATCAGGCGATTCTGAGAGTGGACTGGAAAAGGTTGTGGGTTCTTGGGGTTGTGAGTGTAGTGTTGTTAATGATCCAGAAAGGCAATGCATTTGAATTCAAAGTTGGAGGATCGGGTGGTAGCCGTCTACAACCAGTGGGCTGAGAAGCACCGGTTTCAGATTGGTGACAGCTTACGTAAGTGTAGTTGCATGGATTTTCTTGATTCAGGGACTTCTATGGTGAACATGCCCAAAAAGATTGGTATCTGGTTTTTCTTTTCAAATGTGTACTAATTAAGATTGATTTGTATGCTGCAGTGTTTGTGTATGATGCGGACCATGACTCAGTGCTACATGTAACAAAGGATGACTACACAAATTGCAATACTGCTGCACCTCTTGAAAAGTTCAGTGATGGGCACACTGTGTTCGCTTTCAATCAATCAGGGCCGTATTACTTCATAAGTGGGGTGGCTGATAACTGCCATAAAAATGAAAAGTTGGTAGTAGTCGTCATGGCGGATAGAAGCCAGCGTAACTCTAATCAACCGGTGTCTTCTCCCCCTCCACCTCCTCCGCAGGAGTCGTCTCCTCCCAAGAACGCTGCTTCTTCATCTATTGCTGGTATTCTTGGTACCATTGCAGCTTTCCTCGGTTCGTCACTTTTATCCATTATTTGATGTGGATGTTTGAGTGGAAAAAGATGGATTCTAATTTTTCTTGTTTTTTCCTTGGTTTGGGTATATTTGAAGTTTTTTTGGCTTGTTCTCTTTGTTGTCTGTTGATCAAAGAAAGAATGTAAATAGATTTTCTCTGTATGGACCGATTATTTGTTTGAGGCCATTGACAAATAAGGCCATTGCCATGTTTGTTCATTATCTACAGTTTACAAGTGGAAATAAAATGTTGTGTGATACTGGTTTGATGCAGTTCACTTTTTATCTTACTTCCGAACAAAGGCAAATTTCCAAGTTTTAAGAGCCTTAGAAATTCAATTACTATGGTTCTACTAGAGCAGGCAGCCAGCAGTTTTTTGTTTATCAACTGACACTATCACAAGAAGGGAACAACCAAAAAAGGATCACAACTGGTAGAACGCACAAAGGAAAGAAAGGTCTTTCAAGGCATTTCCACAAGTACATCGAAACTTACAAGGTTCGGTCGTCATCAAAATTTTGAAACAAGCTACACTGTAATCAATTTAATTTATCTGAGCATCCCGACTAAAGGGCGTGCGTATACAGAGTTGATTCTTCTTTACATGTTCACTAATTTCACTATCAATCAAAAGTTCTTCCCTAGTTCAACCTTTTTCACCAGCCTAATAGTGTTGTGCAGAATTGAATCCAAGATCCCAGCAACCTGAAGAATATAGAAAATGAAGTCAGTGCTAGAGAAATAATAGAAAAGGACAGTGGGGACAATGGGAAAAGAAAAAGGGCATATCACAGGGAGGTGTAAAAGGAAAAACTGAAAACCAACCGTGAAAACGCCTCCAATAATAGCACAGACATTTGTAATGAAGTGCGAAAAGGACTTCGAGTTTTCAGTTATTAAGACCTGATATGAGAAGAAAATGGTAAGGTAAAACAATGTGCAATGGTATTATACATCATTAATGAGTAGATTTTGTAAAGCAGCTGAATACCTGCATTGGTGACAGCTCAAAATGGAATTTCGCAACAGGGATATCAAGACTGTGAATCAAACTACTGTGGGCAGTGTACTCATACTCCTCAACTAGTTTATAAGATCTTGTCATCACCTCAGTTTTCACAACTTGAAGATAATGCTCAATCTGCAAATGAGGCAATGTTAGTGAATTTGTTCAATAGATCCTTCATAATGACGCGCCAAATAATTCAAAAAGACACAGTAAGGCTATGCATATGCCTTTCTTTTTGTCTGCTACCAGACAAGATATCCATACTGAAAACGCGTGAATACTGGATGTCAAATTTTCATAGCAAAGGGAGAAAATAGTTGAATGAAGGAAAAGGGAAGGACAAAATTCATGGGTGGCATCGCAAAGTTGATAGGTCATTATAGACCCTGAGTTCAATGGTAAAGATATAACTTGGTAGCGACACTGTCATTCTCCAAATTTCCTAATGCAAAACAAAATGTTACTTGCTTCTGCTGAATAGGTGGTAATTTCTTTACATGGGAGCCTCTTGCAGGTGACTACAAGTCACTTATCTTAAAAAGGAACAGGGGTCATTTGCATATTTAACTATATGGATGCAGAGCAACCGGAGTTTAGGTGGCTACATGCAAATTTTGTAAGGTTAAGGGCCAACATGCCCATAACCTAAATTTTGTCAAAAACTCCAGTGCAATATTCCTCGAAATTGGAATCAAGGGTAATAGAGAAATGGTTTACAAAAGTCAGGGTTTCTTCTGCGCAAATAGAAATTTATTGGGGGTGTCTGCATTTGACCCTTGGTAATATAAGGCCATCAAAACCACAATAGTCAAGAGGCATGCTGCAACAGAAAGAACAATGAACATGAACAAGTTTTGCAAGGAGACAAAATGATGCAAGTAATAATGGAGGAACTTACAGTGACATTTGCATTGGAATCACTGGGATTACTGATGTATGACAAGCCATTCAAGCGGTCATGGCTACCACCAAGATGTGGTAGCAGCCTTTTCATGTCACTCATTACCCGTGGAGTAATCTTTTTACCGAAAGAAAAATGGGAAATAACATGTGACATGTTCATCTGAGTAGCATCAAAAGAATGGGAAGCTGAACGAGCAGATATGATGAGATTCCCCGGAACCTGCATAATACAGAGCAATTAAAGATTACATATTTACTTAACTAGGAATGCATGTCCCTTTGTGAGTGCATGTATATATGTAGATAAGTTCTAAATCATAGCCCACCTCCATGTTTTCTTACCTTCTTAACACGCACAAAACCCTCAATTCTACACCCACCTGCTAAAGGTGCAGGTCTTTTTGAATCATCTTTCATATCTGCGGGGGGACTACCTGAAGCACTTTGTGACTGCAAAGAAATAGGTGCAACCAATTCCTCCATCGTCTGCAAGGATCAGACTTCATTCAATTTCTTATAGAAGGATGCTATTGAATCACCATTTACATTCAAGACAAATCACAATATCTTGTGACATCCTGAGAATTAAGCAAGGAAAACAATTGGAGATGCAAAATACAGTTCCAATCCACAACATTTTCTGATTTTGCAATTTTCCATGCAAATAGCACCAGCTGAAATTGGATCCTAACCTTCACTAGGCTATCAGTATCTCGGTCGCCATAATATGACTCATGATCATGGTGACCATGATCCTCCCTGTGTCCCAAGAAGAGGGGGAAACACGTAGTTAATTGAAAATCAGAAATTTAAATGACCAACAAGCTGATTCTGGAGGAAACATGCAGAATGATTTAACAATATTATGAATAAAATAGTAAGGTTATGGCTCAGACTAAATATCAAATTAAGGCATTATTGCAACTTGTACACAAATACAAACATACTCAAAAGGAATTCTGAAGCACCTGAGAAGGAATAAACTAGACAAAATGATTACTACCTTACATCACTTCCTTTGCGGAAGATGCGGATGGATGGATATCCTTGTATATGATTCCTGCACATTTGTAGAAGAGAATTAATAGAAGAAAAGATAAAGTGAGCAAAAAGCAAGAAGAGCAATACTAGGAATATAACCACAGATACAACAGTTCAAGAAAGGCATCTAGAACTTGGGATCATCAAAATTGAACTGGAACCCCATAGAAAGTGAATCTAGAAGCCTAGAAATTGCAACGGGTGTGCCAAGCCAAGATGTCAACTCTCTCATTGAAGTCAAAAGACTAATGTACTTATGATTGTCAGGTAGGATTAAGATCTGGCTGAAATCATTCACCAAAAATAAATAGAATGGTATTAGACCTGTACATTAGATTTACCTAACTAAATATAAACATAATATCGAGAAAGATATCAATATACATACAGATGAACCTAATAATGGATGCAAACTTCCAAAATATCCCTTGATCCAAAGAAGAAGAAGCATCCATGAATGGATATGGCCATGGGTTTCTCAATAAACACACAGCACATGTTTTCCTGAATAGATCTAAGTGCAGTACTATCATATTCTATCGTTAGCCTAAATATTAGTTACATATAAATTGGAGTATGCCAATAACAGTTTTTTAGTTCACTTCTTATTCAGAAACTTTCCTGAGTTCTACAATCACATTTTCGGAATTCTTGGGCCACTTCCACTTGTGGACATTCCACACAATTACTTGAAGATCCATCAATCACCAAACAGTATCTAACAACAGAACCCTAGATGCATAAAGCAATGGATCGAAAAAGAATATATAAAAGTTTCCTACAGAAATATCCTCCTCTCGTGACGTATATGGAAACAACAATTCTAGTATATGAACAAATCACAATAGAAAATGAGGATGAACAAACTGCATACCTATAGATAGGGATGTTCAGTAGCCAAATATGATAACATAACCTCCAATTATTAAGGTGAAAACAGTCTATTAAGCTAACAAAACCATTATGTAGAAAGTACCTTCTGCACAAGTCAACTTCTTCAGTGCAATCAACCTTGCCCATAAGAATACGTCCATCAATTTCTGGGTCATATCTAAAAGGCACAAACGCTAACAATGAGTTTTGATAGGGAGTATTATCATAACAATGCTAGTGATTCCATCTCAGCATAAAGTATAATTTTATTAATATTGTCTATTTCATTAACCAAATGCATGCATAGCATAAGGGACTGACCTTTCTCTTATAATTTTGGCTGCTTTCTCCCATGAAGGTTTCTGAAAAGAAAAAGAAGGGTGACGGAAGTGTTAAATGATTAGACCCATCCATCAGATTTTCATTGATTGCCAGAGTGAAAAGTTCAATCATTGGATTGGCATTGAGAATAGAAAATAAGGCAAGCCAACAAATAAAGAGTTTCAGAATACCAGGCGATTGCTCCAATAGCACCATGGTGCATAAAAGTTTACTACCAAAATAGCATGCCTGTGAAAGAAATATTATACAATACGTGAGGCAGCTATGAATTAGGAATACCACACTTGCACATATAATTCAAAAGATAACAAACAGGGATGAGAAGTAAAGTTGAAAATATGTTACAATATACTCACTGGTGCGTAATTCTATCAAAATTGCGTGCATTGAGAGTAACAGAACCTTCTCCATATTCTTCATCAGCTTCCTCATCGTGCTTTATGGCTTTAGCAATTGGTCCTGACCGAAACTCAGAGCCAGTAGGATTTAATTTTGAATCTATTGAATACTTGCGGATAGTCTTAGTTATATTCAACCTATTCTGAGGAAAAGTGGAAAACAGTTCAGTAAATAACAGACCGACTGTATTACGAGCAAAAGGATTAATTAGAGTATGAAACCAGAGAAGCCTTTTAAACAAATGAGCTGCGTATTGGATTCTTTTATGTTTTTAAATTAAAACAAGTGAGCAGACAGTAAAACAGATAAGTTAGACAAATCAAAGCAGCTATGGTGTTTCTTACATAATCAAAACATATAATCTATCCTGATTTTCTGTTCCTGCCATGCGAACAACCTAGTTGTCAAGATCACTAGTTAACTGCACGTAACAACTTATGAAGTACCTAGCCTAGTAACTGAATACTCCTGCTTCATCAGCATACCAAATCATACCCCATAAATGAAATAAGGTACAGGTAATGAAAGATACACCTTGTGCACCCCCTCCCCCATGATTCCATGAATAAGAATCTGTCTTCTTAACCGCTCCAGGAAACAACTTACCTTTCCATGCCAAACCACTTTACACCCTATTAAAAGATAGACTCTGCCACTCACTTAATAAGCATCATATTAGACAGACACCTACAAGCCCTCAAGACATACATGATTTTCATAACATAAATGGAACATGCAAACAAGCAATCTTAGAGCCACAAAGATACACTGGTAAAGGGGGGAAAACTTCCATTACATAACAGTTTTTCACCCTCCAAAACTCTTCCAATATTTATGGTGAAAATCTTAAATTGGCTGTGTCCAATACTTTAATTAAGACATTCACTCATAACAATATTGGAAACAGTCAATAAAAACTTGACCAACATAAAAGTTTCTTCATGTCATTGATTGGAATATCAAACCTAGGACTTTATCAATCTGCTGCAGAGTAAAGAAAAAATTGCTACTCCCAACACATGACGCAATCCTCGAGTCCGTCTTATACAAACTTTAGTCAAAGATTATATTCATGAACTGGTAGCCAATTACCCGTCATTCATTTTTAAAATCAGTGAAGGAAAACAAATGGAGTGCTAAAATGACAAACAGATCACTGCAAGCATTATTCATAGATCAATATCAAACCAATAAATATGACCAAAGATACTGAAAGCGTAGATGGAAAACCATAGACAGAAATCGATGAATGAAACTTACTGTTCCCAGGACATCGCTGACATCAATAGATGCAAATTCACAAGACAATGCTGGAAAGCTACAAGAGAATAGAAGAAGTAATCAGCAGAATGTAAAGGAAAATGGAAATGTAGAAGCCAATTGCAGAAATTAATTATAAAAGATAATATAAAGTACGCAGATGAGAGAAGGTTCAAAAATGGATCCTTAGAACTTTTAGAACTATGTAATCCAATGACAGAAAGCTTAACAGATACTGTGATCTAATGATTAAAAGCGGTCGATCCACCATTTCTATTGATATTGTGATGCTCAACAGACAGAAACTTATGGAATATCATTTGGTGGGGAACATTCTCTGCTCATGTCTAAGACTACAACAGGAAATATCAAGCACAACCGGAAGATATAGGACATGAATAAATCATGGGAAGGGGCAGAGGTAGAAGGCCGCATTTTCTGAGATATCTTCGGCAACTATCATAGAAATATATGGTTTCAAAAACACATGAACTATCACAAGGGAAGGACACTAGAGATTAGACGATGAGAGATCTATATAATTTGCATTGAAGATACAGAAGAAAAAGAACAGTTGTGCAGAGATTAGTGGCAAACACGTGTATTTTTCTTGTAAAGCTCAAATAAATAACAAATAATAAATTAGAGGAAAAACATTTGTGGAATGACCCTGAATACAGTCTCCACTTTGCTGAAGAACGCCTGCAGTCTTTAGACTAGCCGCCAAGAGAGTTCTCATGCATGCTAAAAGAGGAAGAAGTCATAAGCAATATTTACAATGTGAAATTCTACCTTATATTGAAATCAATCCGTAAAAAGTCCCCATCAGAACTCTTGTCAACGACAATTGATGTAGAGGTGCTCACTCTCAAATAATCATTCAGCTCCTACATATGACAGCACAATCATAAGGCAAGTATAATAGATTGCTTAATATGGCAAGAATACCAGGATAAGCATGGTATATGTGCTGAAAAAATACAGACCAAAAAATACTATTCCTTTTCTAAGTTTGCTGCATGAAAAAACATTAAACATTGGCCAATGAGGAGTAATTCCTACCATTCCAAACAAAAAGATCATGAAAAAGGCCGCTAGAATTGACAACCCAGCACCTGATAACGATGCCTCAGTCAAGTCTCTAGGAATTTTCCTGCAAAGAAGACAATAAAAATAACGAGTTTTAAGTCCAATATGCCAGAACAACCCATTTTACTGTATCTTACTTACATAGTAAATTCAGAGCACCAAGGCTTTGTGCTATTACAATCAAAGTCTTTATTGTTGAATCTAGTAGTATTAGGGGCCTGTCCTCCTTTAATCAAACCTCTGTCTAACATAATTCTTTCAAATATAAAGGAAAAAAAAAAAGAAATTCTCGTGAAACTTAATTCCCATGCTTTCATTTTCATGTCCTCCTTAAGAATAAGTAAGATTTAACTAGATTACCAAAGTTTTTCAGCTTATATGAGCCTCCATTAGCTCAAAATTACAATCATGACTGGACAAGTAATCTTCTCAATCATAACTTACAAGCTTACACCTCTAAGTTCCCCAAATTGACTTCCACTTTAAATGCATCCAGTCCAACAATCTAACAACTGTGATCTTATGCAGAAGATGCATTATATCCTACTAATCTCATTGTTGCTCCAATTGATAGCACATCACAGTTGATCTTACAAAAAGCTAGGGTGGTAAATGTTGATCCTACTCGGACAAAGCAACCAAGATAGTCAAATTTCCTACAAGGAAGGATAACCAGTAAGCCGACCGACATGGAAATATAAAATACTAACTATCATGTGAGTGGCCAACCCAACGCCCTTCATCACTACAGACTCACCTCAATGCCACCAAAAGTACAACGCATCAGAGAGAAAGCTATCAGTTTACACAGATGTACTTAGAACTGATGTGAATATCTCATGAAGCCATTTGTCTTAAGTATTGAAAATTATTTTTAAGTAGGGTCCACCAGCTCTAGACGTTACTAATGCAGTCAAGGACAAAATATCCCAGGAATTGATGATGAAAAGGATAAGAATTCACACGAATGTTCCGGGCGAAGAAGACGAAGCGGCAGCACTATGAACACATTCATAAAGCTGACAAGCTGCAACAGATAAAATTGCGGACAGCAACAAGATCAGAATATGGCATTCTAGATAGAACCCAGGGCCTTGGCAGAATATACAAGAATTGTTACTCAAAACACAAGAACAAACATGTCGCACTTTCTAACAGAATGCGACTTTAGGAAGTAACCTTTCGATCAGCACAATCAATCTGGGGCGTCCAATCGAGGGCTTAATTGAAATGGGGAAGGAATTGGGGATTTTAGCTGCGACTGACGTCGTTTTGGAGGGAATGGGGCAAGATCAATTTACGGGTGAATTTGGGGATTTCGCCTCTGAGTTTAATGCTGAGAAGAGAGCGAAAACTGGACACGGGGAGCGAGAGGATGGGGCATAGCTGGCGAACTAAAGCTGCTACCCGATAGCTTTTTGTTGAGGGAAAATTGTATACAATGGCAGCTGGGAAAGAAGAAAAAGACAACTACATTTCCTATTTTGGGTTTACTTTTTGATTTCTGCCTTCTTTGTCAATTGCATTGTAAACCTTGTGAAAGGGGGTGAAGGCAAAGGAAAAACACATTATTATGAAATTATTTAAGTCCCACTTTCCCTCATCTCTCTTTCTTCGTCTTCTCTTTCCCATCCCTTTCTGTTCTTATTTCTGCAATTTACGTGTTGAATGTTACAAAACAGTGGTTGAGATCTACTACTGAACCAACGAAAGGTGCATGTTGGCTGCATTGGCTCGTGGCCCTGAATATATTCTACCCATTTTCAGATCAATATATTCTGTCCATAATCCTTTGCGCCGAAGCATATCACCGTTACAAGGTTGTGCTCGTTCTCGTACCAGCTCCACCAATACAATCATATTTTCTCAGCAGAAACGCAATTGACCTAGTTTTGCCGACGAATAACCAAAAATAAACGCGAAATAAAACTTGACCCTGATGCACATATTTCACAGCATCATTCACACAAACAACACGTAAAAAATAACTTCGACACTCGAAGTAAAGCATGTCATGGTCAAAATGCACGGAGAAAAAGTAGGAAAACTACGAAAATAAAATATCGATTGCCAGCAAGTTCCACATCATAAATTGATCTGATTAAATTAGAGATTCGTAATTCAACAAGTCTATGAAATGCGAGCACAAAACTTTCCAACAAATTCGCAGTAAAATCTGGACTACTCAACCCGAAATAGGACCTCACCTGTAAAAATCCACGGATTTGATTTTACTAGTGGAAACCATGGTTAACCAATCGTCAAATCAAAGAGGAAATGAAGAAAAAGGAGCCTAAAAACTCTCCGAGAGAATCGAAATTAGCAGATCTGCGAGGAGGGATTGATATACAGCTGCATAAGATTTTTGAAGCGAAAGCAAACGCATTCGCTTTCGTCTCGATGGGATTAGCGCATACAGCTGTGTGCAGTGTGTGACTGTGTGCAGGAGTTTTAAGCGGGGGATTATTATTAATTATTAATTATTAATTATTTATATTTACTGACTCAAGCAGTCAAAATGAAGGTGATTCTGAAATTAATGCCGAAAATTAGAAATTAGATTGGGTGTGTGCTCGTGCAGCGTAAAAAGCCTGGGAATGTCAACTTAGATTTGTGGAGCCCCACTTCATTTTAATTATTAATTTTAAATTTTAAACTAGTTGTATAAATAAAAATTAATATTGAACAAATAAAATATATGAAAAAAAATAAAGAAATTTATAGCAATCAAATCAATACAAGATTTTCGGTAGATTTTTTCTTTTACTGTCGTCGTCCTAATTCTTCTCTTTTTTGTCTGAGTAAAACAGTTATTTGCATTCGGTCTTTCTCTTTATCTTTTAATTGAATCAATTTATTTTATTAAGGGATAATTACATTATTTTATTCTGAAATTTGATATAATTATATATAATTTTTTAAAAAATTACATCTAGCACTCTCAATGTTTGCTTCCATCTAATAAATCAGTCTCTCCATATTGATCGACGGAGAAACTTATTAGTTAGACGGAAGCAAATTTCATGGGCGCTAGATGTAATTTCTTAAATTACAAGAAGCTTATGGATAATTATACTAAAACTCATAAAATTGAAGTATAATATCCCTTTTATTAAATATACTTGAAGAAATTAGTAAAAATACTGATTAACAACACTAGTAAACACACTTGACCTCTAATTAATACGAGGTAATTAGAGCTCTTGAGAAATCTGTACTCAAACGGGCTACTAAAATTACATCATTCACAACTCTAAACCCACCAGCACCTTTATGAGCTATAGCAGGATAGTTTTATATTATTTATTAAATGTGAGGGGTTATTAATAATTATTCAGTAGTGTGTGGCACATCAAATTTTATATGTAATTAATTTAAAATATTAAAATATAATTATTATATTTTCAAATTATATATTTAGTTAAAAAAATATTAAAAAGATAGAAATTATGAGTAGTTATTTGTAGGGGGAAAAAAGTGAAAAACATGAGAAAAAAGGAAAAAAACAAAAACAACTGCTGAAACAATTATACAAATAAAAAATAGCAAATCAAAAAAGAAAGAAACTCCAAAGAGGTGTCCTTTCTTGTCAATGAAGCTTAACTCAGTCGATAAAAGTTGAGACCCTATGATCTTAGAGGTCATGAGTTCTAACCCCATTTTATGCACGTGATGTTGTGTCTACTAAATAGTAGGTGTGTGTAGTTCTTACTGAATAATATGTGTTAATTCTACTGTAATAGTAGGTTTTTATTAAATTTTATTTATATGATATTATTGATTAGAGTATGATTATTGAAATGATTGGTACTCGACAAACATGATTACAATTAATTTATTTTAATTAATAATAGTTCATTCACTTTTATTTTAAAAAAAAAAGGGTATTCTCCCTTAATAATATAATATAGTATAGATTGTCAAAATTTTTGGTGTAAATTAAAACTTTCTCTTTAAGTATAGCCAGAGCAAGAAAAAATTTATATTAATTTTAATTTAAATATAATTGATAATAATTGTTTAATATAATTTTAGTCCACAATAAATAAAATTGTAGCTAATAATATTTTTTTTTCTCTAGCGAATGAGATATTAAACTCAACGCATCAAATTAATGAATTTATGTATATATCAGCCCAAATGGAAGCCCAGGATGAGCATAACACCTTGATCTAAGCCCAATTAGGGCCCAACATGCTCGACATATAGCTTACGTTACTGCGTGATAACTGCCTACGTGGCAAGTCAATCCATGGGGACAAAGTTAGGCCGATTGAGATGACGACGACGCCGTTTAGTGTGCGCCTTGTTTTGAGAGTTCCAGTAATTTAACAGCAGCAAGCAAGCAGCACTTCAACAAAAGTGAAAGCACAGGGAAAAAATGGCAATTCGCTCGCTGCTCGGAGCGTTTCGGAAGCGTTCATTTGTCACTCGTGCAGTCTCTTGCTATCGATCTGTAAGTCAACTTTACTCTCTAATTCCTGAAAGAAAATGTTTTACATGCAGAAATCATGATGTTGTTCCATGTTGCATCTTTTTTCTTTTTTTTTTCATTTTGTTTTTTGTTTTTGGTTGATTTGAGTGGGAATTGCTGGTCGAATGTGATCACTTAACAATCTGTGGGATGCTTATTTCGGATTACTTGGAGATGATGTTGCTCGCGGCTTAATTTGGTCAGTTAAGCACGAATGGATGTGCGTGTTTGGTTTTTATGATTTTAATTTTTTAGTTGCTAATAACTAGTTTGTTGGAGGACGAGAGTTGAATGCACATGAGCGAATGAACTAAAAAGTGGACAGATTTTTGGGCATGAATGGATGTGGTATTAGTATGCGTGCGGATGGAAAAACATCTCATGGATATTGTTTTCCGTGTTTACATAGCTCAGCACACTGATTTTGGCTGAACATGAGAGGGGCGTTCTTAAAGCTTCATCGTTGAGTGCAGTGGAGGCCGCTAAATGTTTGGGTGAGAACAATTCAATATCTTTATTGCTTGCTGGTACAGGTCCATCCTTACAAGAAGCTGCTGCTCATGCTGCTTCATGCCATCCTTCTATTTCTCAGGTATGCCCAAAATTGGTTTTTGATGTTTCTTTTTGTTACCCTTGGCTCAGAGTTATCTTTGGTTTGCTTTATCTATTTACTAGGGTTGGATGCTAGAGGTATGATCAGTTTGGACTTTGGATATGAGGGGCTTATCATAAAATGTTTAAAGAAATTTGTGATGTTCATTAGTTTCAGTTCATGGAAGCAAAGCTTTTGGGAATACAGTGTTGTAAACTAGGAAAATGTACCTTCTCATGTGATAGATAACCATATAATACAAAATTGTATTCTGCTCTTGTCCTGGTAAATGGAACCCTGCAACAACTTAACCTTGTAAAGTTTTTTTGATGCATAAAAGAGGGGGCACTCCTACTTTTTGAAAGAGAAGTAGTTTGGCTGACAAATTAGGAGACAATAGTACTTCAAGTGCTGCAAATTTGTAAGACATTGTAATTTTTATTTTTTACTTGGTTTGGAGTTGGAACCCAGAAAAATTACACCGAGCAAAAAACACATTTGCAGCATGTGATCTGCAGTTTCTCTAGGAAATCAAGCTGTCTTACTCTTTTTAGATAATTTTCTCGGATGTTTGTTATACAGGTCCTCCTTGCTGAATCAGACAAGTTTGCATATCCTCTAGCTGAAGCATGGGCGAAACTAGTGCATGTGGTGCAACAGAAGGGCAGCTACTCTCACATAATTGCTGGATCAGGTTCTTTTGGAAAAAATATTCTACCTCGAGCAGCAGCAATTCTGGATGTTTCTCCCATCACTGACGTCACTGAGATCAATGGGTCTAATCTTTTTGTCAGGTAACTTATAGTGGTCTGCCTATTGTGACGTTATCCTTGTAGCTCATTGGCAAATTGCTTCTTACAAAGCAAGCAACATCTTATGTTATCAGCAAATATTTGATTGTCTTTTGCTTACTAATTCTTTCATATGTCAGGCCAATATATGCTGGCAATGCTCTTAGTACTGTCCGATACACTGGTTCAGCCCCTTGCATGCTGACCATTAGGTCCACCTCATTTCCTTTGGGGGCCACGCCAGCTCCTTCAGTGTCTAATGCTGCATCAGTTGATAAGGTTGATCTTTCAACCCTCAGTGAAGGTCTGTCACATATCCTCTGTACAAGCCTATTCTCGCTTTTGTCAACTTTTCCTGAACATGCAGAACAAATAGAATGGGTGAATTGGTTTTCTACTCTGCTGTGGTTGGTGTGTTTGGCCAAATTATATATTTTTATCATTTTAGAGACTCTGAACATGAAAATAATTCACTGTGTTCAGATGATGCAATTGGAAAATCAAAGTATATAAGCCTTTCCTCGCAAGATACAGATCGGCCAGATCTTGGAAATGCACGAATTGTGGTCACTGGAGGACGAGCTCTAAAAAGTGCTGAGAATTTCAAACTGATAGAGAAGCTTGCTGAGAAACTTGGCGCTGCAGGTCTTATATAGGTCACTGTGCTTCTGTAGGGCATACTTATCTTTCTTCCAAGAAAAATTTCATTGAATGCACCAATTTTCTGCTAGATTGGCTTAAAACTCTTTGGCCTCCTCCTCCACCCTCCACCCCATCTCTCCTGTGTATCTGAAAACTACTTTGTTTTACATTGCAACTTTGCTAACGCCTTATATCTTACAGTTGGAGCCACTCGTGCTGCCGTTGATGCGGGATTTGTTCCAAACGAACTTCAGGTAAAGCATGAATTTTTGCGGATTTGTGGTAATTTTATTACAGAAATGCACTCTTAGGTAATCATCTTTGCACATTTTTACTCATATCTAATGCTCCAATATAGCCTTCATTAAGAATTCGTCGCTGCAAAAATAGCTTGATACTTTTTTCCCCTATTGTCTTTGCTTTGAGTCCATCATAATTTGTGGTGTTTTATTTCAAGATATAATGTATGTAGTATCTCAAACTTGATGCTGTCGTAAACCATCCAATCGAGAGCGTAAAACTGAAAAAAGAAAACTGTCTCAAATGCTTTACCATGCAGTTTGGATGGTTGTAAACTTGTGATCAGTTTATAAATCTGTTTTAGCTGATGCAGCTTTATTCTTCTACCAGGTTGGTCAGACTGGGAAAATTGTTGCTCCTGAATTATACATGGCATTTGGTGTTTCTGGAGCTATTCAGCATATAGCAGGCATGAGAGATTCTAAGGTCATTGTTGCTGTAAATAAAGATGCTGATGCCCCAATTTTCCAGGTCCTGGTCAAGCTGTCTCCTCTTTTCTCTATTTCTTCCCTTACCTCTCTTATCCACCACGAGCACAAGCAGCCATATAAGTAAAAAAAATTCAATACTATACAATGAGCTGTTTATACACTGATCAACAGCTAATTACATAGAGCTACTCTAGGTTTAAGGTTTACTTTTTTCCCAATGTATTTGACAAAGATGCTTTAAGATAAATTATTTAGATCCATTTATGAAAAGGAAAGAAAGGAAATAGAACGACCAAAATATGGTATCATAAAATCTTGTAAAATGATATATCACTATGGCTTTCATATTCAGTATCAAGAATATTTAAGAAATTTCATTCTTGAATACCATAACTGTATGCTTTATCTCTTGCCTGCATTTAAACCTTTAATTGATAGAGAATTCCCATGTATAGACACTAGCTGCGCACAAACTCATGATAATCATCCTGTCTGTTGTGTGTCCTTAATATTTCTTTACAATGACAGGTGTATTCCGACACTAACTCTATGGAATAATGCTACTGCATATGCTATGTTCACTTACTTAAGATATTGCCTGAACTGCAGGTTGCCGATTATGGACTTGTAGGTGACCTTTTTGAGATCATACCAGAACTGTTAGAGAAACTTCCCGAGAAGAAGTAGATAGATGTGTAATTTCAGCTAACCGATTGTGAAACAGTCGAAAGTTTAATAAAAATAATTCATTATGCTGGTTATTCTCTCTCAGCATACCTCACTGTTTGTCTGTGTTACTTTCTACAGTTTGAATTGGTCTTTTTGTCAAAACCAATGGCAATACATACAGGCCATGGGGAGGATATATATACCCACTCATTTAACTTGAACTTGTTTCTCTTAGCAGCCTCTGTCGGTGAGCGTGCCTTCCGAATTTTAGGTTCTGCATAAAAATTAACGAGTCAAGTTCATGTCAGATTCCAAATTTATACACATCCCTGCTCCTGCCCGGCATTTTCTGAAGTCTAAAAAGAATTTCTGAAATGGTACATATTGATGGGAGCATCTGATATATGTTCTTGATCAAGTTGCACAAGAATAATGTGATTAGTTGGCTGCTGGTAGTTCATGAGAGCAAGAATAAGCATCCAGGCCTCTCCTCGGAAATAAATTTCTGTTGAGCCTTCAAGATGATGAGCTGTACATATGATTAGTATGGTTCAAGTTGTAGAACTAGTTCACCAACATATAACTCGTCCTAAGTTCATTGCATGCATATGTTTTCTCAATCGTTGTGCATTACATATAAACTAACATGGCTTTAGGATACTGTGAAAGGGTGCATTTGGTTATTGTTGGGGAAACTGCTTTTTGGGTTTCTGTTGTCAAAATGCAATTTTATATTAGACCAACATCATCTTCAACGGCTTTGCTTCTTTAGTGAGGTATATATAAGGAAGAATATGTTCTCTCTTCTATAAACAAAAGAAGGTACGTATTTAAATGTTATTCTGAATAGTATTTGGGAAGGAGTAATTTGTTTAGCATATCCTCAGAGGAAAAATCTCAAGTTCAAAGAATTTGGGAATAAACTATACAGACTCTCATTTATTTTTCAATGAAAATTGAATAGTCATCCACATAAAATAATTAATGCTGACGCCACAGCCTGCGGGACTGATGAGCAAATGGATAGGATTTCGACCTTTCCATTTGATCAGTATTTATATTTCGTTTACTAAAATCAGTTAATAGAGCCCTAAAAAATAATTAAAAATATTGACCATTTGATATTGGGCTAATTACATTTTACATTCCCTCTAAATATACAAAATTATGTTTTTTCTAAATTACACCCGCACCCCATTTGAGGATTTTTCTTTTACAATTATGCCCCTTTTATTGGCATTTGAATAAAAATTATTGACATCAGTAAAAGAATTTAAATAAAATTTATAGTTTTATATCCCATTCAGTATAAATTATTGCTGAAATATTTTAATAATATTTTTATACTTGTAAAATAATAAATGTAATATATATAAATCAAAGAGATTTAATTGAAATAAAAACACCCATTTTGAATTATATCCACTGCAATTAAAAAGTAGTTGTTGATGAATGAAAAAAATAGTCGATTTTTATGCTTTTATTACTTTTAAAATGTATAAGGTGAAGTTAACATCATTGTTGAATTTATGTCTTTTTTAATGCATGCTTTATTCAAGTACTTCATCTAATGTTGTAGAATTGAAACCTAGAAGAGAAGAATGTTTGTGAAACCATCTAAAATGATAAAAAATTTGAAAAAAGTATTTTATTCTTATATCTATTTATCGATAGGTTTTTGAGTCGAAAGTATAATATTATATTTTTAAAGAAAGTCTTAAGTATATGCTTAATCTATTTGTATCTTAAATTAGTCAGCCACGAAAATTTGAATGTCAACCTTACTATTATTAAAGGTCAAATGCTTTATATTTACTTTATGTAAATATATAAATATATTAATAAGAAGAAGTGTGTAAACAGTTGATGGGTAGGCACATACACAAACATAGAACATCCCACTGTCCAAATCAGCACTGCCTATGTCGCTTCCGTCAGGGTAATCTCTTCTGCAATTGCCAAAAAAGTATACATGTTGATGCTGATGTTTTTGTGTTTATCACCACAAACTAGAAGGGGACAAATAGTTCATT
>NC_026156.1:639500-655536 GCF_000512975.1 Sesamum indicum
TTTACATTCACTCAACTCCTTTATCTGGATTATGATTATATTAATTTTTTAATAAATTAAATTACATATTAATATTTGATTAATTTGTTGTTATAATTAAGAATAATAAAATAAATTCACATAAGTGTAACAAATATGCATATATTTGATACCATAATTTTAATTTTAAGAAAATATTGAATAATTTTTTAATTTTAATCAACATTATGATCAGAACAGATTATAGACATAATAAATGGATTATAAGAACATTTAAATATTATTCACCAACACAACTCTCGATTGTCTTGATTAGTGGAGAAAGTCGATTGAACGTACAACTTTTTGATAGAAAGTGGTCTATGTGTTAATATATACGTTAACCTCAGTTTAAGCGAAATGTAATAACTTTTAGAGCTTTATAAATGATCTTGGCTAATTAATAATGATACTTATTTATTTTTTAATTAATTAAGCAACAACATGGATTGAGGTAGCAAAGTGCATTGATCATATTATTTTAGCTGCTTCCCATTAACTAATTATTTGCTTGAAATTATCTAATTACTACTACTGGTGAACTTGTTTTCTGCAAATGAAAGACTATTTAAGACATGATTATCATGAAGAAACACACACACACACACACACACACTTATATATATATATATATGCTGCAGCAAACTCCAAGATTGATATATAAATATAGACATAATCAAAAATGGTTTTAGGGCAAAAAAAAGTTGGTTATGATTGTATACAATATTAATGTGGGAATGAAGATCACTAGAGTTTTGGACATCACCAAAATAACTATTACAACAGAGAGAGAGAGAGAGTGTAATTGATTAAGGAGTAGAGGTCGTCCTTTTCTTGAAGTCTGCGTAATTAGCAGCAGCATGAGCATGAGCATGAGCATCCCTTTCAACTGCAAAAACTCCTCCTCCAGAACCCTTGGCAAAACTATTTCTTTTCAACTGAACAACAACAACAACATAAACGCATCATCATGATCAGAACAACAGTCACATAATTAATTACTGAGAATATCATGTGTGTGTGTGTGTTGAAGAACATGATATATACCTCGGAAACATATTCCACAATCTTGCCCTTTCCTTTCTGGTTCATCATAAACTGATCATTCATGTAAGAAGAAACCTGCTGATGATTCATAAAGAAAAGAAATATAAAAAGATGAGGAGGTAGAGTTTGGATGAATATTGAATATGAATTGATGAGGTGATGATGACCTTGGGGCTATTTACAGGAGAACTAGCAGTGTCCTCTAAGTCAAAATCCATGTTAGGTGCAGGAATGACTTTAGTCTTCTGCTTCTTGAAACTACTTTGCTTACACAAATGATGATGATGATGATGATGAGCAGTCTTATTATTGGGTGAATTAGAAAACCCTAATGACCCCATCTCCACATGAGATGCTCTCCTATTGATCTTCTTGACCACAGCAGAAGAAGCAGCATCTGAAACAAGAGAAGGGGTCGCCGTGGATTCATCAATGTCAGAACCAGCATCACACATGAAACCCTCAATGTAGAAAGTCCAGCTGCTCTCCTCACCCTCCACACCATATTCTTCTTCTGCCATTCTTAATAATTGCGTATACCTACCTGCCTAGCTAATTATTATGTGATGGAGCACAGATATCTATATCTATATATGTATATATATAGAGAGAGAGAGAGAGAAGATCTTTATTCACTTGGGAGGCAACAGAAGAATATGAATATATGATGAACATGATGATTGATAAGTGTGTGTTTGAGGGGGGAATCTGGAGGACTAGTGAATGTGGGCCATTTGAACGAAGTTGAGGATGGGAGGAGGGTAGGTGAATTGACCAACTGTTTTGTTTTTTGAATATTTGAGGTTTAGTGGAGGGGGATTAATTAGAATATGATTAGAATGGGATTTGCCAAATCTTGTTTTCTTCATTAATAAATTAATTAATGTATACGAGGAATTATAGGAGAGTGAGTGCGAGCTGTTCTAATTGTTTCTTTCATCACCAACTTACTTTAATTGCCGCCCCCTCTCAATATTCTTTGCCCAAAGACTTCATTCATTCACCTATTATCTATACCTTATTCATTCACAACATTAATTATTATTTTCTTTGTTTGATACACTTTTTACTAATTTTGATGTCTACTCAATTATACCCATACCAATTTTTAAAAAAATTCTAAAATCAACGGTTATTACTATGTGAGAACAAAGATTAACATTCTGATATTCAAGTTAGTAACAATTAATTACTCAAAAAGTGTAAAAGACAACTTGGGTTAAAGTGAGAATAATGATGAAATATGGTATGGAATTGATATATAATCGTGTGGAGTGCAAAATACAAGTTTAGAATAGCTTGAAAACGAGTGAGAGTTGAGAGAATAAGTGAAAGTTTGAGAGTGAAGATTGACATTACCAAATGACTGCATAGAGCCTCTATTTATAGGTGCGTACAGAGCACAATTAATACGAGAGTTTGTTGTAAAGAGACATATACCATTTGAAAACTCTTTGAATCAGCTAACTAATTAGCTGAAAATCCATGCACGATTTGGACTTGAATTGACTGATGTAACTAGATTGACTAATTATGTCTTGCCAAATCTACCTGAAAATCTGATAATTGTTTACCTGTAAATTATCAACTTATTTGTCATTAATCTACTAGGAGCCACCAAGTGATATTTTAGGATGACGCGTCTTAATGTATTGACAAGTAATATGATGTGTCCACCTAGTTGTATGATAGTGTGTCCGATTTGAATGAACTCGATTCTTGGACCCATAAGATGGGCCAGCTGAACTTCCAACGCACTAGGCTGATGTCCCTTGCTTGTGGTCTTATAAAAAACCTTAGAGGACATCAACTTTAATAATAATGTGATGGGTAAAACCCACTTTATGTGCAAAATATTTTGAGGTTTTATAACGAATAATTTTTACCCTTTAAAAATGCCCTTCTTATTAAACCCCTATCAACTTGAAATTTCCGAACAAGAGAAGTATAAATATAGTTTATCTCACCAATTATCCAATCTCTTTCTTTATTTTTTTTAAACAAGAAAAAATTTATACTTGGGCACTCTCTAATTTTATTTGATATTTACATTTCTCTTCCTATTTTACTTTATCCAAAAAATTTAAAAATTAAATGGCCGTTGAAGACATAAAAACGTGATGGAATGAATAAAATGGAATAAGTGATGGTATTGACTTATAGCTAAAATAATATATATATATATAGCTTATAACAAATTAATTAACCACATATTTTTGCTGTTGACTAAAACCATTAAATCCTCCTTAATTAGCAGAGCTGACATTCATACCCTTCAACTTATTTTTTTATTTGTGGCAATCATTAAAAGTCTACTATATATCTTTTAATTTGTTAGTTAATTATCTTAATTTGTTGTGCACAAACCTAAATCAGTACACGAACAATAATAATAATTGACATTGCCAAGAACCTAACAATTGATAGTGAAATTGACATTAACACGTCTTTTTTTTATTAAAAAAATCATATTCTATAATCTCCGAATTAGTAATAATCTTGCATTAAGAGTGTCATTATATATGCAGGACGACCACTTAGTTGCCTATTATACGAGAGACGGAATGTCAAGGGTTGCCTCCACCCTATATATGCCTGATTCTTGACATAGTACATGGCCGTTGGACAATCCCAATAGATGGCTCGTCAATTTTTATTAATCGATATTACGTACACTAGATTGTACGAAGGGGGTTTTTCGTCTTTTTTTTTTAACTAATCACACAACTATTATCAAAGTAGATCAAATGTCTATATATAATGGGATTCAAATTTATGATATTATGATCATGAGTTTCAATTTCGTCAACTAAGCTGATGCTAACAATAATATCAATTCATTAGGGTGGAAAAGTAGCTAAAAGAACTATATGTCTATCTGGGGTTTCAATAACACGAGTAAGGCATGCCTCGACCTCCTAATTATTTCAGAAAAGACAGAGTTTCCGTAACCCACAATTTTGGGTGTGTGTTGTTGTCTACCTTGGTGAATTAAACAGTGTCATTTAACGAAAATTGCAAAAACACGAGGCTGGCCAAGTAAACCTCTTGCAGGGCAAAATGGGAACACGCTAATTGCTTGTAATTATTACAATTCAAAATTTCATTCCAAGCCTTTAATTATATTATAACCAGACATAAATTTATTGGTATAGCAAATTATGACCCAAAAATCTATGGACTAAAATATTCTGTTCTTGGTGGGACAAATATGAAGTAGTTTTTATTTTTTGGAATCCATTATATGTATATCATAAATTTTAATATTAATAATTAATTTATATCGATTATTAATATTAAATATGTACATCGACTCTTAAAATATATTAACATTCACGTATTGATGGAATTCAAATTCATAATATTTTGATTATGGGGGCGTTGTTTACGTAAGTAATTGTGAGCCACAAAAAATGTGGTATTTTTATAGTTGCAAAAGAGGCAACTCAGCAATCAATGTTCACGTACATGACATATATGTCACTTAATTTCCATTTTACTGTTAAAGTTTCAACTGCAAGGACAATGGAATACGATGTTCACCCACAACCTTGTTCCCACCAAATTGTGTTGTGGTTCATCCCTATCGACCCACTTTTCTCATGGCTTTTTTTTCTTTTTTTTTTTTTTTTTTTGGTTTTTCCAACATGGGGTTGGGGAGATGAGGGAAAAGCATGATTTCTTCATCTTTAATTGAATGTTTCTTGTTGGTATCTAAGCTCAATGACAAATTCTTGCCCAAGTTTAGGTTGTTCCAATTTATGATAGGAACCGGCCGATGAGATCTTGTCTTAATGGTAAAATTGATAGTTTCAAAATTATTTATGTAATAAAAACATAAGTATTTCATTTTGGTCGTCTCAAACTTCTAATATATTATGATCTATGACAAACAGACGTAATTATACCTATTTTGTTATATATTATGATTCTCATTGAAGCCTAAAATAGGCACGTACCTATAAATGAGTATATATATATATATGTTGCTCATCAATGAATGGTCGATTTTCTGCTAACACGTAATTAAGGGGTTTATTATATTAGTTAATAATTTTCTCACAAAAAATAAATAAGTATAAGTGTAAATGCATTTTAATTTCTTTTTATTTTATATGTTGATGAATTTGGATAATGAAATTTAAAAATGTAGTAATTAAATAAAGTTATTAATGATGATGATAACAATTAGCCGGCAATTTCACCTTTTGTTTCTTTAATTAAAAAAGAAAAGAAAAGATGGGAATGATTTGGAAGAAAACATGGAGGAAGTGATGTTATAAAGCCTGACATGAATACTGCAAGAGTCAAACCTATTTATTTATTATTTCTTTCCGGAATTTAGGTATACATACATACACACACATATATATATATATGCTACTTTCCACTTTAATTTCATCAAATTAATTGAGCTGCTTCTTTTTATTATTATTATTAATTTTTTGAAAAAAATAAGGATTGCCATTTTTCTATGTTAGATTCTTTTCTTAAAAAATAATGTTCAACAATTATTAATTAAAAAAACATAATTTTAAGTGAAATTGATTAATTTCATTATTAAAAATTTCAATCGTCTAAAGTATGAGAGTCGTAGTTTAATTATGAGAGGTGGTTTAGTCCACTTTGTATTTTTGATGGGATTAGGAGGCTCCAATAATTGTTCTGCTCCCTCCAATAATTGCGCTTAAAAATATATAGTTACCATCGATTGACTTATTACTAATTTATTGCAAGTTAAATAAATCTTTTATGACCAAATTATCCTCATATATTTTCACGCATTAATGCATGTGAAGAGATATATCTTCACTGTTATAAGAATAATTTAGTTCTGAAAAAATTATTTGACCTGCTATAAGATCCATTAAAGATAAATGTCACTTTTTATTCAGTTTTTTTTGTTAATATCAACAAATTTAGTGAATTTTCACTAACGAAAAGACTTATTTATTTGACAGAAGCAAACATCATGATTGCTAAATATAATTTTGCAAACCATAGAAAATTTACGTCTAATTGCATCAAATCTTAAGAGAAGGGAGTAAAATTGTCATAAAATAATAATAATAACAAAAAGATAATATAACCGAAAGAAAAAAGATAAGATGACATGGGTGGGATGATGTGGCAATCAGACACGTGTGGTTTCAAAAAGTTTGTCTGCTGCGTGCACATGGCACCACGTGCAGATGTACGGTCGGCCGCGTTCTTGTTCTTGTATTTGGTATGGGGCTGATCGCCGCCCGCCATACCATAGTTCAATAATTAAATTTTTATTATTCATATATAAAAAACTAAAATTAAAATTACGACATAAAAAAATTGAAGGCATCAAAAGAACAATCTATAATTATAACAAGGTACAAATCAACCAAAAGTATTGGACACAGTCCATTTTGACATAACAGTGCTAGCTTATTTGATGGATTCTTGATCTTGTATTTGTTGTGATGTACGAGAATTAATCGAACCAAAATGTACAATACTTCGTATTTTCGTATTGTAACAAGATTGATGCAATTCTATTTCTTTGTTAGAAAAAAAGTTTTCTTTTGATGTAGTTTTGTAAATTAATTATTCAATTTTGATTTATAAGAATGTTTGTCTTTTCACACACACGTCAGATCATACTCTCACGATTAATAAGAAAAGAAAAGTACTATGAAGTTGGGTATAGAGATACAGTAAATTTTAATCTAAATCAAGTTTGGTTGAATTTAAATTAATTATATAATAAGTGTAATATATTATTGGTGTAATTGATGTATAATTTTTAAAAATAACAAATTATATAAAAAAATATCATACTTGTTATATTATTAATTTAATTCGACTAAATCTAATTCGAATATACATGTACATAGGTCAGAGGGAATATGCTATTGATTTTCGAAAGTTGATATCCTCCTATCCTACTTAACTAACCACCCGGGTGACATGCTACACTAACATATCAAATCCATCCACCCTTGACCAACCCTAATCCTATCATCTCACAGTTACGTAGATTTACTGTCACTTAGCCCACCCTGATTGCATTCTTTCAAGAATCAGTCTCTCATCATGAAGGAACTCAAAACCCAATATGAATTGTGTACACAAATACAGGAACTCAACACTCAGGTACGCATTTATGTACCTATTTTGATAGGACTCGAACAATGTGGTGATAATAATATCGATAATGTGATTGATTGGATGTGATCAGACTTGATTTAAATATATATATATATATATGTATATGTATGTATTGTGAAATGAATGTTAATTCAGGTGGTATGGTTTGTTTTGATGGGTAGGTCCAGGATATGAAGATGGCGGAGGGTGACAGGTTAGGATTAAGCCGCAATAATGGTACTGATGATGATCCAAAGGTAATGATGAATGTTGTGGGGACTTTCTTCATTGTATTCTTTCTTTGTCATGAAAATGATCTCTCTGGCTTTTCACCATTTTCATTGGGGCAGTGCCCATAAACACACATCAATTTTATGGAAATCAAGTTACCACCATTAGGTGAAGTGAATGCTACATTTCACTAACAATACTTCAGATGTTCACTGAATCTGACAGAGTTAATATACCGATGTGTGCCAATCATTATTGCATTATGTGCTCGGTACTGAAAAGACTGTTCGAGGGAATTAATCTTTCTTGTAAGTTTCATCGACAGCTTTGACAACTGGTACTATGGTTTTTTGACGGAATTGAGAAGAGGGGAAATTTATGAACAAGTGGTGTACACGTTCAAGTGAAAACGTTCTCTTGATGAGTATATTGACCTCTTTGGTTCGCTATTTCTTTTGCTGATAACTATTAATGGATGTATCTCGTGTTTATTTTATGTAATGTGGTTTAGTGATGAATTATCAATCACTGGATGAGAAGAGTAAATGATCTGAAAATGCTACTTTTTATGTGAACTACAGTGTAAAATCAGCAGGGCAGCTGAGATCTTTGCGCCCTCAAGCCTTCCAATCCATGATCAAGCTTACCATGGGATCTGTGCAAATTTTGAGTCGTTTCTTAACTATGATCATGCAAAGACTGATATCCA
Source organism: Sesamum indicum (assembly GCF_000512975.1). NCBI lineage: Eukaryota > Viridiplantae > Streptophyta > Magnoliopsida > Lamiales > Pedaliaceae > Sesamum > Sesamum indicum. The sequence continues at coordinate 647,626 of NC_026156.1, forward strand.
ACGGGCCAGTGATCTCCTGGTGTCGATCTCAGCTTGCGCAGACGTACACAAGATGAAAATTATCGACCTTGCAGTTGCTGCAAGTGAAGAGCTGAGGCTAATGGCCCTAGAACGAGAACCCTTGTGGTTATTCGATATTGACAAGGGCTCTGAGGTTCTGAATGTATCAGAATACAGGCGAAGATTTGTGTCCCTTGATCCAACTCTGGAGGAAATTATCAGAGTGATTACAGAAGCAGAACCGTCAGATCTCCCCAACCTTAATGAAAAAATCGAATGCTGCTCATCTGAAAACGTGTGCATGTCTTCATATAGAACAACCAATGTAGATTCCGAAGCTTCCAGGGCCATTGGAGTTGTTTTCAGTAATCCAGTTGGCCTTGTGAATATGTTCATGGATGTCGTGAGTGTTCTCACTTTGACATTGCAAGAGAATACCCATGTATCATAGTTTTATTGGTATGCGCTTACTGCAACGACCTATTTTCATTTTCTGTGAACAGGACAAGTGGTCAGCAACATTCTCAAACATTGTCTCGAATGCCAAAATTCTTGAAGTTCTGTCCACCGGAAACCAGGAGAACCCGAATGGAACCTTGCAAGTGGTACAAATTTACATATATGCATATGCATATGCATATATAGATGTTGCATGAATCATTAGCATATAGCATATGTTGCGAGTATCAATAATCATTTCAGCTCTTCTCTATCACATTATTAGTACTTTATCTGTTCAATCAAACAAATGCCGGTTCTTAATTGTACATACGCTAAAGAATGCAAGTTAAATTCATATGCAGATGGTGGCAGAATTTCATGTCCCTTCTCCTCTTGTCAAGACTCGGGAAATATATTTCGTCAGATGCTCAAGGCAGATAGATATCGATACTTGGGTGGTAGCCGACGTTTCTTTAGAGACTATTTTCCCTAGTCCGGCAGTAACGTGCCAAAGAAAGCCATCAGGGTGTGTAATTCAAGTCCTTCAAGATGGATTATCAACGGTAAAAACTGCAACCATTATTTCTCAAAATATACACTCATATTCAAAAAGTTCAGACCGATGTTCAAAATCATCTTGAAATCTCCAGGTCACTTGGGTGGAGCACAATGCAGAAAGTAACAGTGTGGTTAACTATATGTTTAGGGGAATACTCAAGTCAGGTTTTGCATTCAGCGCAAAACGCTGGGTATCATCGTTAGAGAGGGAATGCGACCGGATTGCGACTCTAGAGGCAGAAAATGAGTCCCTTAATTACATGTTAACTAATAATGAAGGTCAGCTAATTTTAGTCCCTTTTTCCAAGAAAATTTATATGTTTTCAATATGGTACTGCTTTGCAGGGTTTGGAGCTGCTAGGACTGGTTTATTGAAGTTGGCACAGAGAATGGTCAGACAATTTAATTCCAACATATGCTCAAATGTAGAAAGTGTATGGAGACCGTTGCCGGTACCTGGAGCAGAAGAAATCTTGATTAAGACCAGCTTTAACCTGGACGATCCACAGATCCCTCGTGGTGTAACAGTGACCGTAGCGACTTCAGTTTGGCTCCCTGTGAAGCAGAATGACGTATTCAGTTTTCTTCATTCTGGGTATAACAGAAATAAGGTACATTTTTAACAACATTTTCCTGTTCTTTTTCATGCATATTCGCAGTATAAACTGTAGACACAATGCAGTGGGATGTTCTTTCTCATGGCCTGGAAATTCAAGACGTCATACGAATGTCTTCAGCTCGTAACTCCACAGATTGCATTTCAGTCATTTCAGTAGAGGTAATTAATTCCTTATCTTTCTCTAAATCAACCAACGGTTGATAAATTCTTGCTATAAAATTAGCAGGGTTCATCAAATAGAAGAGAGATCACATACCTGCAAGAAAGTTTCAGTGACTCGACTGCCTTCTACATTGTGTACGCTCCAGTAGACGTTCCTGCAATGCATCATATATTGCAAGGTGGATGTGCAGATTCAGTGGCCATACTCCCTTCAGGTTTTGCAGTTTTACCAGAAGGGTCGCCAGATGACGATGCTGCAACTCAGAATACTATCCTGACAATTGGGTTCCAGATCATGGATGAACAGCTGACGACGCCTGAAGAACTGCCTCCACAGTCAGTGTTGACAGCTTACAGACTCATGAAAGAAACAGTTTCCCGGATTTGGACAGCCCTCCTGCCCAAATCTGGGAATGCTTTGGGAGTCATCACGATCAAATGAATTCACATCTTCTCTTAGAAAATAGTGGGAAATAAAGATAGTATTTTAACATTTGAAATTCTTAACATGTTTTCTTTATATGAGATGCCAGCTCACCCAACAACTTAACATTAGTCCAGTCGCATTGTTAATTTTAACACGTTTCGAGAGAGAATCTCTTAAAATATTTTCAAGAGTTACTTCCTGAAAAGGAATGCAATAACAATGTGAACAATTTCTTAAGCTTAATTTGAGGAATAAGACCTTATATATATCTATTGGGTAAAGCAACAAAGTTTGCAATCTTACCAAGAAAACAAACTGACGTGAGATCAAATTAACCATGGGAACTCGACAGGCAGATCCATTGTATAGTAATTGCATCAAATTTTTTGTAAACAAGGATAAGTGTTGTACATTTCCATATGTTAACAATCCAGGCATACTCAAGCTTTTTCTGTGTTATATTGCAGGGAATTCATATCTGGGAATACTGTGAAAATGGTGATCAGCAAAATAGAGTTGAGAAAATAACTGGTTGTAATTGGAAATGTGAATATGGTCCAAACTCCACTGATTTGCCCAAACAGGTTACTCTGTGAAGCTCGAATGGTAGACATGTAAGTTGTGTCTTTGCCCCCAATATTTTCATGTGAAATCGCAACGGATATCAGCTCACTGGCATATGCAGATGAAGACCGGAAAAGAAACCTACTCCCTTGGAAGAATATCCAAAAACGAAAAATCATGGGAAGGAGGACCTGCCCAGAAGGAAAAGAGTGTCATTCTCTGTAAAGACATTAAAATTGTAAAATTAAGAAATTGAGACACATTTTGCAGAACGCTGGTTACCTTCTTGGCTGCCCAGGATGTAGAATGGAACATGAGCAATCATTTTCTTATGGCCTTCGCTCCAATTGACGGTGCCTGGGTATTGCATGACTTCAGTTGAGGGGTTGGAAGGGCCCAAGACTGACAAACATATTGCAGGCTCACTCATTAAACCCAAATAATCCTGAGCACGTTTCCACACCCTCGCATCTGAAATTCGCGAACGAGCCACCTGAGATAATTATGCCAAATTACTCACACATCAGGGCTATGTAAAAGGCCGAAGCTATAGTTGACTGCCTAAGGCTAGTTATATGCACATATGCTTTGTGTTTGTGGGAACCTTAATGAAACGTGTCTAACAAACCCTAGCCCTGAAAGCTGGCAGCGCAAAAACTTAAAAACAATAATTATGTAAAAATTTCCAACAATTCCGACCTTCGCCAGGGACACACGAGCCCTTGGTAGTAATTCACGATGATAAGTGGCAAGTTTGGCTATTGCAGTCACCACAAAACAGAGGAGCCTTGACTGAGACGATTTTCTGAAACTTGAGCTGCCAGAAACATGGGCTGCTTTACCTAACCCCAAGCGACTTCACCACAAAGTAATAAGGACAATATGAGAATCAGGATATTAGTGCCAAAACCAAAATTCAACACATAATATACCTGCATTTGGGAAATCCTAAAATACCTTGAAGCAAGATTTTCATATAGAAGTAATTCCAGACTCTCAAAAAGTTCACGAGCTGCATCTTTATGAGACCCACCACCACCTCCATACTCCCCAATCGCCCAACAGAGCTGTAATGCCAGTTCAGTCTGTGCAGGAAGAAGAGATGTTCAGTAGAAATTTGTCGTTGCAGGAGTTAATCACATTTATTTACAGAGCAGAGGGGCTTGCTTGGTTGGACCTTTGCAGAGTTGTCATAAGCTTCTCCAAGCCTGTCTACAATTGGCTTCTGCAGCAAGATACAGAGTTATACATCCCTTGTATAAAAGATAAGCAAAATATATCATCATTGTTACAAGTGAAGAACAGAATTCCGCCAAATTTCTTAACATTTAGCATGCCATGGAAGCAACATTACTAACTGACAAAAAAAGGTTCCAGACCAACTTGGCTGGGTAAGGACATGTTGCTACATTGCCACAATAATGAGGTTTTGACATCAAGCAGATATGATTATCCATCTTTCCAAGAAAACTATGTCTGCATATGAAAAATGCAGATATGCATATTCATCCTTATATATATATATATATAATATGTTTAGTGTAAGTGGACGAAAATTACCGGCGTCCGGCTCTAATGCTATAATGGTGTTCAGTGAATAGACGTATCTAGATATGGAGAGAAATTCTTGGTCATAATGTTTTCACTAAGTGTTATTTGCTCAGGCTAGTATCTAACCTCTATTCTGCAAAAGCAATTACGATAATCTCCCAACGTGGAATGATATAATGCTAGACTAGATGACACAACCCAGAATGATGTTCAAGTGCAGCTATCAAATATAAAACAGATTGCAACATTATTTGATTGCCTCAAATCGTCTCCAGTACATATTGCAATGGTCAATGCTAAATTCAAAATGGAGGTGATGAAAATCAAAGCAAAATTTGACTTGAAATTACCTTAAGAAGTGCTATGAAATGAGGCGATCGATGGAAGGCAGCAAGCATGAATTCTAAGAGCCTCTTCTGAACCTGCATTTGTACATCAGTTGCATCATGCGATTAAGTCATATAATATTCGATGGATAAAGTAAAAGAGTTCAACTTAAAATCAGTATCATATAACTGAAAAGGCGCTTGTGTGTGTGTGGAGACTGAGAGAGAGAAGGAGAGAGAATCTTGGGGGCAAAACCGGGGGGAACAAGTAGCACGTGGCACATAACGAGAAAATTGATTCTTGTTTGACATGTGCATGTGGATATATGCCTTATAAAGGAGGTGTAAGAAATGCTACCAATAGTAGCCCCTAAAATTACATGCATAAAAAAGACAAAACAAAAACAGGTTGCAAAAGCATTGAATTCCCTAATACAGGTAACTGTAATAATGAACCAATTCGTTCTCTTTAAAGGAACAGAATGGGGTACCTCCCATTCAGAAGAAATGTAAATAAAAGATAAAAAATAAAATTACCTCATATGAGAAAATTTTGTCTGGAAATAAAGTGGAATATCTTGCCATAATCAGAGGAATCAAAGCACATATTAGAGCTGGCACAAAGATATATCAGAATCAACCAGATGTCCAGCAAAAACACTTCCGCTGAGATGTATGCAGCAGCTTCAGTTATGTTCTATTTCAACTGAAAACAATAATGAGAACCAGTGTACACATACAATCATTGCCATCATGTACTGCTAAGGTGAAATAAGAATCGAGAAGCTTGGGTGCCATTTTGAGTGCTTCCTTCAGTCTTTTGGACAAAGGGGCATTTATGACTGCCTGCAAAGCTGCAGCCATTGCAGGAGAGGTCCAATGACGTTCCTGAAACATTACATAGATATGAAACGTAAGTTTCCAGGTAACTCAACCTAAATAACCGACGCCATTTCTCCCAATTTGTTGGATCACCACATAAAATCACCTACACATACTCCTAAGAGAAATCAGATCAATAAACAATGATATAAATAGATATTATACGCATGAGCTGAAAATTATACAAAAAGTTTTAAGAAGTAGTAACTGCTCTAGATCACAGCCAGTTCAAGGGTAGCACTAAAACAAATTGCCTGACCATTTTAGAAACAAGATTTGCCCATGAACCTTGACTTGTAAAAAAGTGACGAGAACAAAAGAGAACCTAATACAGAAAGCATGAATCCTATAAACATGTGCTAAGGCATGGCCCTCGGCATGATGTGCATTTATGAAATAATGAATATTTAATACTCTCAGTCCAAATTCCCATAATAAGGGGTCATATTTTAAAATGGATCTTTTTCCCAGAATACCCTACCTCCTAAAGCTGAATAACATAGGACCAGTAACTCTCAACCACTAGTTTAGGACAATAGTCGAAAAATTCGTAGAATTTCGATTTTCCAAACTCTATGCTGCGACGATCTAGATCCATACATATGGGAGAATGGGAGTAATATACACGGGCAACCAAATACAGTGAAACAATATGATGGAAAAGCCATAACAATCGAGCCCCTATTATGCTACACTATATCCATCCATCATACTGTATAGTGTTAGCTACCAACTGTACAGAAAGGACATACAGCAAGACCATCATTCTCATCCTTGAGGATATCAAGAAAGAGAGGGTCAGCTACAGCGATAGGAGTGCTATCTTCAGATTCAGAATCTGCACCTCCATCTCCTATAGTTGAGCCAGTATATGCCTCATCCATCAGAGCAAGCAGCATCTGTATTCAATGAGTAAGCATCAGTAATGAAGAGCAAAAACTTTAACCGGTATGGTTTCTAGAAGTTGCATAAAGACCTCAGGAGCAGCACTTTTCTGAATTGAAGCTATGCTGCTTCCGACAAGTGACCCTGAACTTCTTTCTACCTTCTCCAGTGCCACAACCAATACTAGTAAAGACACAGAAAGATGTCACAATGTAAAAACATAACCAATAAATAATTGAAAAATAGCTGTTGCTAGCAGAGGAATGATAATGGTGTTCTCAAAACTTTCAAAGAATTCTTGCAGAAAGCAAGCAAGTGGGGGATAATTAAGATTCCGCATCTGCAAAGTACTCAAACACTTACTCATGCATGAGAAAGGAGGGGAAGAATAAAACAGAGATGTTCATTTCAGCTTAAAGTTTGGGCATGAGAATGCAGACAAGTACTTGAAACAAGAACCTCCATTGGTGGTGAGCTTAACAGGCAAGAATTACCACATCTTCGTTGTTTATCCATTTAGAAATTTTGGATTGCAGTATGGATGAAACTATAGAGCTCCAAACTCTAGTTCTAAAGTTCTAGTGGCATTGAGACTTTAAAGGCCAGATTTAGAATGCGGGAATGGATCATAAGGTCTCTACATGAAGCACTCCAACTTCTGAAGTCCAAATGAAGGCACCACCAAAGCATAAGGCAGATATCATAAAACAATGAAAAATGAACTTACTAGGTAAGTCTACCAGCGATGGAAACAGGGGAATGAAGGATCCAGGAGAGATGAGTCCTGAGAAAACTCTCAGGAACAAATTTTCTAGTCTGCATGGCAAAGAAAAGTATTAATAGCAAAAGAACAAAAGATTACAGTAAAAAAGGCACACTCGGTTGCAAAAGCAAACATATCCAAACCAGTGATGGCATATCATAAAGGTCATATGCCCCCAACAAGTTCTAACAGACAACTAAAACAGACACTACACAACAACATTGGACTTACTTCTCTCCATTCCATGCAATCAGTTTCAGCATTAACGGGAAAAACTGCACATTTTAACAAAAGATGTGAGACACACATGATGCTATAATAAATTAAAGGAATGTGAATTTGCAAAAACTACATGGGACTAAGTTCAGGGAACATGAAAGCTTCTATTCTTCAGAAGCAATCCATTGTTCAGCAAACTCAATCAACCATTAGGCTGCAATTTTGCTGTCTAAAACATCTCAGAAGTACTCCTTCAGTCTAGAAAACCTTTGATAATTGGATGATATGTCATGCTGCAGTATGATGGCATATATCGCACCCATAAGTATCAGGCCAGCTTTATCTCAAATGTTATGCAATTCCTTAGTCAGCAAAGTTCTTTAAAATTTAATCAATAAAGTTCTCTAAACATTAAGTTTGCACATTCATCACATCAGACATAATCAATATCAATTTATCCTTTTCCACTGTAGCTATAGTAATTTATCTCAAACATATACCTGATAATGTAGGG